>NC_138771.1:96895070-97077570 GCF_965119305.1 Pelophylax lessonae | reverse complement strand
AATATGTATTCTGCTACATATTTTTGGTAAAAAAAAATACCTAAGCCTGTATTGATTGGTTTGTGCAAAAGTTATAGCGTCTACAAACCATGGGATATTTTTTATAGAAATGTTTTTTTTTTTTTTTTTTAATAGTAAGGGTGGCAATCAGCGATTTGTAGCTCGATTGCGGCGGACAAATCGCACATCTAACTGACACTTTGGACACTTTTTTTGGAGACCAGTGACACTAATGCATGAATACAGTGATCAGTGCTAAAAATATGCACTGTCACTGTACTGACACTGGCAGGAGCGGGGTTAACATCAGGGGCGATCAAAGGGTTGAATGTGTTCACTGGGAGTGCTTTATTACTGTGGGGGATGTGCTTTGACTCCATCTTCCCCTCACAGAATGGCGGTCTGCCTTGTTTACATAGGCGACTGCCGTTCTGCCTCTCTCCTGAAGGATCGTGAGGTGTCGGCAAACATCGGGTCCGCCCGACCCACTAATTGGCTTCCACTGTGTCCAACCACAGTGGGAGCAGGCTGGTGGTGGCGCGCGCCCCAGTCCCATTTTATGAAATAGAGTACAGGTAAGTGATTTTGCACAGGAGGGCCGCCCTGCCGCAGTATATATATATGCGCGCGGCGGTTCAGAAGAAGTTAAAGTGCATGAAAGGACACTTCACACAGGTCTTGACACGGCAGCGCACGCGCATTGTAGTGCAGTGTCATTCAGTGAACTAAATAAAAATGCAGCATATGTGCATTTTTCTCTCCACTGCACCGCACCACTCATCGCTCCGATGTTGTGGTGTGAATCGGTCGCATAGAAAACAATTGTTATTGACATTAATCCAGTGCAGAAAACCCCAGTCTCTACATAGTGAAAACAAGTGAACAAGACCTTAGTGCCGGTTTACACTTGTGCGATGCGGGAAGGCTGCGAATTCGCAGCCTGTTCCCGAATCGCATCCGCACAAGAGGCAGTTCACACTGCCATATGCGATACGCAGGGGGTGTCAATTAAGTGTTAACGACACCCCCAGTTTGATCGCATATCGCAGTGCGATCTGACAGTTTGCACAGGATCGGATCGCACAAGTGTGAACCACTGTGCGATCCAATCCTGATGTGGCTGAAAAAAAGGGTCCTGTGCGTCTTTTGTGTGGGTGCAGTGCGAATTTCAGCCATACAAAGTGTATGGCTGAATTTGCATCTGCACAGGAGATTGCATGTAATGAAGGAGCAGTGCGCTCCGAATTATATGCGATCTCCGCAGCCGCACTAGTGTGAACCGGCACTTTAAGCTTTACCTTCAGTTGCCATGTATTTGCATGCAAACAGATTGCATTTTAGCGCAATGCGCATGTTTTCAAGACTATGATGTGAACAAGGGATATAGGAAGACCTGTGCACGTAGTGCTGTGGTTGAGATCAGAACAGCCCAGGTTCTGCTAGGCGGAAGTGCTAACCATTTAGCCCAGGGGTCGGGAACTTTTTTGGCTGAGAGAGCCAGGAACACCACATATTTTCAAATGTAATTCCGTGAGAGCCATACACTATATTTCAGGGGATGGGAAACTTTATTTTATATTCATGTTCCTGGGCCGCAGCTATACAGTGAGTAGATGGAGCCGTGTGAAAGTGCCTGGAGTCCGGTCGGGAAGAGAGCAGAGCAGGCAGGTATGCAATGAGGCCGGAGTGGTGAAGGTGTGCAGGCGCGTCGAGTGATGGAGGGGAGTATAGGCCCTGAGAAAATGGCAGCCGGCTGCTGAAGGCCTCAGAAGTGGATGTGAGAGGCAGCTCCCGCGGGTCCCCGGGTGTCAGAGGGGGAAGGAGATTGTGTCTGTTGGGGCACAGGGAGCGGATGGCAGGTCTCCTTATCGGGCGGTGATTGCCAAGGCCCTCAGTTGCACAGCACATGAGACGGCGGCGGTACCGCGAGTAAGCCGCGGGGTCCGTACCACGGCAATCCAGTCACCTAGAGGCGAACTGAGGGTAGCGGTGGGTAGCCCACAAAGTGTACTGTCGATGGGTGCAGAAATCTCCTTGGCTCCGGGCACAGCTACGCGGATGGCACTGGATTGAGTGGTAGATGCGGTGGAGCTCTGGGACTACATGTCCAGCACGGCTCACGTCCGGACACACCCCTTTTTTATTGAAGATTTGTCTGCGAGCCAGATGCAGCCATCAAAAGAGCCACGTCTGGCTCGCGAGCCATAGGTTCCCGACCCCTGATTTAGCCACTGTGCTGCTTATTAGGGCTCACAACATGGACAATCAGCCCCATACATCGTGAAGAGCTGTTTATTCACTTTTCTGTCCTAGCACTGAGCTGCGTGCAGGCAGCCCATATTAGTGAATGGGCATACATCGGCTGTTCTGGCTCAAACACATTGCTGATTTTGACAAGTAAGCAGGGTTGGGGTGCACGGCTCTGTCTCGGGGACCCTGCATACCTGTCAAATTCGATTGTACGGGTAAGTCCGTATTCACTAATATGGGCTGCCTGCACGCAGCACATTGCAAGGACAGAGAAGTAAATAAACAGCACTTTATGCTGTACAGGGACGAGCACCTGTAAGAATGAGCCCCTTCATGGAGCCCGGTCACACTGGTGCATGTTGGACTTCAATTATTTTACCACCGCCCGGCCGTCAATCTGCTATAGGCCGGGCGGTGGCTTTACCGTTCTGACTGGACGTCCTTCACATCGTGCGGCAATCGGTGGTAAGCTGTATCCCTCGGACACAGCGCATCACCGATCAGGGTAAAGAGCCGATGACGTAAGCTCTTTACCATGTGATCAGCTGTGTCCAAACACATGTAAACAAATGCTGGTTATCTGCATTTCCTTTCCTCAGTGCTGTCAGTGTCTGAAGAAAGGAAAACGGATAACTTTAATTAAAGGGGAAATTTACACTGATCACCAGTGCCACCCTGTCGGTGCAGCATGTCTGTGCCCATGGGTGCAGCCTCAGCAGTGCCAATCTTTTGCCTATTAGTGCAGCCTCCTCATTGCCTATCAGCACACATCGGCGCACATCAGTGAAGAAGAAAAACTATTTGCAGAATTGTATAAGAAGCTAAGAAAAAGGTGCCCCCCCCCCAAAAAAAAAAAACAATTTTTAAATTGTCTTTTTTTGTTTATCAAAAAATTAAAAAAGCCAGTGGTAAATAAATACCACCAAAAAGCTCTGTCTCAAAGAAATGATAAAAATTTCATATTGGTACAGTGTTGCATGACCGCGCATAAGTCATTTTAAGTGCGACATCGCTGACAGATGAAAAATGCCCGGCATTGAACACATTGTGCAACTGCTATACCAGGAGAGTGGAGGAAGATTATGAAAGTGTCGTCTGCTAATGCAGTCTCTATTGTATACACATCTATTTCTATGTCTTGCATGGGGCTAATAAGGCTGTTGAGAGAGCGATTCTAATATCCCGGTGGTTACATAATTCAGATGATTTGAGTTCATTTTTTTTATTGGTTACTATGGTTACTGCAATTCCACATCCTCATCACATTACCTTGTTAAATGAGTCTGAATGCCCTTGTTACATACCGGTACTTCCTTTTCTTTGACACATCATCCTCTGCAGGATTCCCAACTCCTTTTATTAATATCAGAAGATATAGAAGTCAAGGGGCAGGACAGTCATACAAAATACATTTGTCCTTCAGATCTCAGAGGAAAGATTTATGAAGGAATGCTAGGACTAACTGGCCTGTGGTTATGCTGCTTGAAATGTGCAAGAATGATGAATTTAAAAAGACGAGATGTGTAAGATGAAAACACAATGAATTTAAATTTGTACAGAAAGATGCAACTCTAATTTAACCACTTGCTTACCGGGCACTTTCACCCGCTTCCTGCCCAGGCCAATTTTCAGCTTTCAGCGCTGTCACACTTTGAATGACAATTGCGCGGCCATGCAACACTGTACCGTAACTTTATTAATCCTTCTCACAAGTTTGTATAAAAATACATAGCACACAGAAGTGAAAGTAGAAGAAATGTTAACGCGTTTCTCACCCCATGACGCTTATTTATAACGGTGGTTATGATTACGGGCCGTGGGGCGCTAAACGTGTTCTGAATCTGCTGCAGAATTGCCTTGGACAGAAAACTTAGGGCTATTTCACACTAGGAAAAGCACAGGAATGATTCACATGCAGTTCAGTGTGGTGCGATTTGAGCCCATTTATTTTGAATCGGCTCAAATTGCACTGCAAAGTACCAAAAAGTAGTGCATGTACTACTTTTGGAAACGCACTGCAACCAGTTCTGGTGCAGGCAAACGCACTGTGTTTGTGACCTGCGTTTGGGGTGTCATTAATGTGACCTTGACATCCACTGCAGATCACAACTGCAGTTGGTTTTAAACAGTGCAGGAAATGCGCACAGAACGTGGGTTTCCCGCATCACATTCTGGTGTGAACAGGGCCTTGCACATGCAACACAATTTATGAATTGGATGGCTGCACACTCTGCTAGAACATAGTAACTTTATTAATCCTTTTCACAAGCATGTATAAAAATACATAGCACACAGAACAAGAGTGCAAATAGGAGAAATGGTAACGAGTTTCGGACCCCATGGTGCATCTTGGGAGGATTTCACATTTTACTTTGGTAGATGAATGGGCTGGCAGGGTAGTGCTGCATTCCATGAATAGGCACTTTAAAAGATGTTTTTCAAATGGCCAGGCCATTAAAATGTTGTTTTAAGCATTCTTCCTTTGTTTATATTGAATCTGTCTGCAGTCTTCACTGTTTAATGTAGAGCAGCCATTCTCAACCAGGGTTCCTCCAGGGGTTGCTAGGGGTTACTTGAGTTGTGGTTGATTGACTTCCCCTTTGATTAAGCCTACCTACACTGGAGAAAATAATGATTTGATCCCCTGCAGATTTTGTAAATGTGTCTACTTAGAAAGAAATGAAGGGTCTATAATGGTTATCATAGGTGTATCACAGGAGTAGGACACTAGGCAGAAAAATAAACTTGAATGGTAAAAAGTGGTTGAGACCAATGTAGGACTACAAACACTCGCCCAGCGCTCCTTATAAAAGGGGTAAAACCACACACTAGATATAAAACGTAATAAAACACATAAAGTTTGCTGATCGCAGCCGCTGTAATGAAAACACTCTATGAAAATGATGTAATAAAATACTGTGAAGAGTACTCAAATAAGTATAGTCCAGCACTTAATTGCATCCAGCAGCGCTCAATATATCAAACATATATCTTAGATCATATAGTCCTCAAATGGAAATAACTGTCTTTAGACTCAGTGGAATGTTCATAAAGTCATCTGACCGTTCATATAACAATCATATTCCCCGGTGTAATGATGTCCACAGTCAGGTTCCAACCTTCACCACACCAAACGTGACCCCCCTAGTAGTGGGCACTCACCGGAAATATTATAAATATACGCCTGTAAGCATTGGTTGCTTGGAACCTTGACACTCTTGGATATCCCCGTCAATACCGGATGACCTCCATATACTTGCTCCAATCATGGATTAGGATGTGTCATGGAAATAAAGATGGGGGCACAATAGTGTGATACCGTTTCAACATTTATTGCACAAATCACTCCAAGATAAAAAAACCCAAATCCAATATGCTTACATATGAACAGATCTTGTCAAGCAAAATAGTAGTAACCCATTGGTTATGGCCAGCTCACCACTGCTGCATGAAGGTATCCAAGCCTCCTCTGGGGTGAGATCCTGATGCCAGCCAAAAACTCTTATGGTTACCAGGGAAACAGCATGCCTGTGTGCTGACGCGTTTCGTCCATATAGACTTCAACTGAGGACCAGGCATGCTGTAAAAATGCTTCCATATTTATACTCAGATGACTGACTGATTTCCATGCGCATTAAGTGACTCCTTCCCTTAGGAGGGATTTTGTGCGCTTCAATTGCCGCCAAATCGCTCTACTTCCGGTATACGCGATACCGGAAGTGATGTCAGATGTAAACAATCCTTTGATCCGACGTCCCTACGTCACTTCCGGCGGAACCGCTTCCGCTGTTATTGATCTACTTACATCCGGGAGTATAAATATGGGAGCATTTTTACAGCATGCCTGGTCCTCAGTTGAAGTCTATATGGACGAAACGCGTCAGCACACAGGCATGCTGTTTCCCTGGTAACCATAAGAGTTTTTGGCTGGCATCAGGATCTCACCCCAGAGGAGGCTTGGATACCTTCATGCAGCAGTGGTGAGCTGGCCATAACCAATGGGTTACTACTATTTTGCTTGACAAGATCTGTTCATATGTAAGCATATTGGATTTGGGGTTTTGGAGTGATTTGTGCAATAAATGTTGAAACGGTATCACACTATTGTGCCCCCATCTTTATTTCCATGACACATCCTAATCCATGATTGGAGCACGTATATGGAGGTCATCCGGTATTGACGGGGATGGATATCCAAGGGTGTCAACGGTCCAAGCAACCAATGCTTACAGGCGTATATTTATAATATTTCCGGTGAGTGCCCACTACTAGGGGGTCACGTTTGGTGTGGTGAAGGTTGGAACCTGACTGTGGACATCATTACACCGGGGAATATGATTTTTATATGAACTGTCAGATGACTTTATGAACATTCCACTGAGTCTAAAGACAGTTATTTCCATTTGAGGACTATATGATCTAAGATATATGTTTGATATATTGAGCGCTGCTGGATGCAATTAAGTGCTGGACTATACTTATTTGAGTACTCTTCACAGTATTTTATTACATCATTTTCATAGAAAAATAAACTTGACTATGCCTTTGGGCAGTCCCAGGAGGTATGCTCTCCCTCTCTGCTATAGGTACTATAGGTATAGGTGGGGCAGGGTGCTGTGCTGGCGATGGGCACCGGAGGGTATGCAGCCAGCGACCGGGCAATCGGCTGTGGGGGACTGTACCTAATGGGGGGCTCCTGCCAGGCCCCCCCCTTCTGTCTTGCCTGGGCCCAGGGATCCCTCCTGGGTCCCTGGGAGCTTTGATCCTGGTGCTGCCGATGACTGCTTGGTGGGGTGGCGAGTCTGGTGGGGTTCCCTCCCTCTCTCTGCTGTAGGATTGGGGGTCGCTCTGTGGCTGATGACCGGGTGGTGTTACCAGCGCGGTGCTGGTGTCCCTAAGCAGTGTTTTTTCCACTTTTGTGGGGTACCCCTTTTCCTCATGGCGTCCTTGGAGCAAATTTCCCCACCTGACCCCCTCTCAAAGCCTGCGGGGGCCTCTGGGTCCCAACCATCCATTGATGCACTGACGGCGGTCCTGAAGTCCTTTGTGTCTCGGGTGGAGGTGGCTTTTGGGTTGTGGGGTAGAAAAAAAGCACCCTCTGCTTCATTTGTCTCCTCAGATTCTGAATCAGATCTGGCCGCTGCGAACGTTGCCTGCCCAGAGGGGTCTGCGGCCTTGCACCCTGAGTTTTCAGACAGCGAGGATGATTCTTCCACTCCTGTAGCCACGCACGAAAAAGCGCTGGTGGACGCACTGATTGTGTCTGTGCGTGAGACCTGGAAAAGGGAGGATGCAGCTGAAGCTGCGTTGGAGGCACCAGTTCCCTTTGGCACTTACAAGCCGTCTAGAGCGGTGAAGGGGTTTCCTTCCTATTTTGACAGATTTCTCGCAAGAGTAGAATTGCCCCTTTTGTGGTCCCTAAGCGATTCACAATGAGGTGCCCATTTGAAGAGTCCCTCCTTAAGAAGTGGACTGTTCCACCAGTGGTGAATCTCCAGTTTCCAGGTTGAATAAGGCAACCATGATTCCGGTAGAAGTCTCTGGCTTATAAGGATCTGGCTGACAGAAAGGCAGGGGCTATGGCCCGCAGTATGTTCACTGTGGTCGGCTGGGCACTCAGACCAGTCTTCACCATTGCCCTGGTGTCACAAACTCTGACCTAGTGGGCTAAGCTTTTATGCCATGACCTGGAGGGTGAGCAGATACCCCCTACCTTTGCGGAGCTGGCGGACCAGTTGGTCCAGGGACTGCAGTTTACCTGTGATGCCTCTTTGGATGCGGGTCCCCCAATTTCTAGACTGACTGTTTCGGCAGTGGTCCTTATTCGTGTTTTGTGGCTCAAATGTTGGTCTGCGGACCAGACCCCAAAAAAAAAAAAGAGGCCTTAACTGATCTTCCTTTTCAAGGAAATCACCTGTTTGGAGCTACCCTGGATGGCATCATTAAGAGTTTTACAGGGGGTAAAAGCACCTTTCTTACGCGAGCTAGTAAATGTAAGGAACCTCGTCGCAGACGTGGCCCGTCGTCCTCGGCTCACAGGAAGTTTTGTCATCCCTCAGGGTCGGCTGACAAGGGTTCAAAGCATTTCTTCACGTGTTTCTAGACCCATTGACCTCCTTGGTGCAAGACAAGTAGGTCCACAAAGTGATACGGTCCGGCTACAAGACTAGAGTTTAGTTCTTACCCTCCGGAGAGGTTCTTTCCTTTCAATGTGCATCTGTCCCTGAACTGATCGCAAGCCCTCTTTGGGGCAGTGCAAGACCTGTTACTTCAAGGAGTAATTGTTTTGGTTCCAACTCCGGAACGTTTTTTCTGGGGTTTTATTCAAACCTGTTCAAGGAGCCTCTATTTCTGGATCTCAAGGCCCTAAACTGCTTTGTGTGCGTACAGAAGTTCAGAATGGGAGTTTATTCCCATGGTAGTGGCATCCTTGCATCAGGTAGATTCCCTTGCCTCCATCGACATCAAGGATGCTTACATTCCAATGTGTCTGTCACCAATGCTTTCTCCGATTTGCCGTGGCAGAGGAGCATTATCAGTTTGTGGTGTTACCCTTTGGTCTCGTCTCTGCTCCCCAGGTCTTCACAAAGGTGCCGTCTCTGGTGCTGGTGTTTTTATGTTAGCGAGGAATTGCAGTGCTGGGCTACCTTGATGACCTTCTCTTGTGAGCAGAGTCTCCTACTGCTCTGATGGACAACATGGACATCACTATATGGACTCTTCCACGAAACTGGACTATCTGGGTCTGGCTCTGGAAGTGTTCCTTCCTCTTAACAAACTCCAGAAGTTGCATGCTGCAATTCATCTCTTGCTGTCCAGCAGGTGGTCATCCCTCCAGACTTGCATGAGGGTGCTGGGATTGATGGTTTCTACCTTTTTTTTTTTTTTTTTTTTTTTTGAGGCGGTCCCATTTGCACAGTTCCATACGAGGTCCCTTCAAAGGGACAAATGGGACAAGTGTCCGAAGTCTCTGGACAATCAGATTGGACTGAGCCGAAAAACAAAAAGGTTTCTGATCTGGTGGATTTGCTCTCCAGCTCTTCACCAGGGCAAAATCTTTCTCCCCCTGTATTGGACAGTGGTCACCACAAATGCCAGTCTGGGTGGGGAGGTGTCCTGGGTCGGAACTCCGCTCAGGGAGTTTGGACTCTGGAAGAGTCCAGACACCCAATCAATGTCCTGGAACTCTGAGCGATCGGGCTGTACCTGAATCACTGGATGGATCGCCTTCAGGGGTGTCCAGTGTGAATCCAATCGGACAATGCCACGGCCGTGGCTTATGTCAATCACCAGGGTGGCACAAGTAGTGTATTGGCAGCTCTGGAGGTAGCCGGCATTCTTCGTTGGGCAGAACGTTTTGTTCCGGCCCTCTCCGCCGTACACATTCCAGGGGTAGAAAATTGGCTGGCGGATTATCTCAGTCGGCAGGCGTTGTACCAAGGGGAGTGGTCCCTTCAACTGGAGGTGTTTCATCAGCTGTGTCTCCGGTGAGGCACCCCCAAGCTGGATCTGTTGGCATCTCGGCTCAACAGGAAGGCGCACAGGTTTGTGGTGCGGTTACGGGATCCTCTGGCAGACGTCACAGACGCACTGGTGGCCCCAGATTGGCCTCCCCAATCTTGGTACACCGACCTGGTGGGGCTGGTCATTGCCGCCCCTTGGAGACTACCTCTCGGGGACGATCTGCTGTCCCAAGGGCCAATCTTCTATCCTGCTTTACAGTCGCTGGCTTTGACGGCTTGGCTGTTGAAAGCCAGGTGCTGAAGGATAGAGATTTGTCTATGTCGGTGATTCCCACACTACTGAAGGCTAGGAAGTCTACTTCTAGGAAGATCTACCATCGTACGTGGAAAGCGTACATTTCGTGGTGGGAGTTGTTTGGTGTTCACCCTTGCTCTTTTTTGGTGGCTCGGGCCTTGACCTTCCCTCAACGGGGGGTTGAGCAGAAATTGTCCTTGAGTACCATTTTTAAGGGTCAGGTGTTGGCCCTGGTGGTCTTCTTTCAACAACCCATGGCCACGCACTCCTTGGTGCGTACTTTTATTCAGGGGGTTAGACATTTGACTCCACCCGTGTGGTCCTCACTACCGCCTTGGGATCTTAACTTGGTGATTTCAGCTCTACAGAAGCCTCCCTTTGAAAATATTCGGGAGATTCCCCTGCTTATGCTATCCCAGAAGGTGGCCTTTTTGGTGGCTATCACCTCTGCGTGCAGGGTGTCAGAATTGTCGGTGTTGTCTTGTTGTTCCCCTTATTTGGTAGTCAACAAAGATAAGGTGGTTCTTTGCCCCTGTCTGTCGTTCCTTCCAAAGGTGGTCTCTGATTTCCATCTGAATGAGGACATTGTTGCCTTTTCTGTGTCCCAGGCCAAAACATCCTAAGAATTGCGTTGCATTACCTGAATGTGGTTCGGGCTATTCGGGGGTACCTGACAGTTACGGAGTCTTTTAGGAAGTCATACTCCCGATTTGTGCTTACGGATGGGCCTCGAAAAGGACTATCTGCGTCTACCATTTGTAGATGGATCAGATAGATATGCAATTAAGGAGCAGGTTCCTCCTTTCTCTGTAAAGGCACACTCTACGCTAGCGCTCAGTGCTTCTTGGGTCTTCATCAGGCATAGGTAACGCAGGCATGCAAGGCGGCTACTTGGTCGTCCGTGCACACTTTCACAAAATTTTATAAAGTGGATGTGTTGGCATCTGTGGATGTCTCGTTTGGCCTCAAGGTTTTGTAGCCTGCTTGTTCCCTCTTCGGGGGTCAGGTGCTGTGTCCGTCAATGAACATCAGAAAAATTAATTTTACGGTAAGTCAAAAATCCCATTTTCTGCTATAAAATACATCAGTAAAAAAAAAAAAAAAGTAAAAAAATCTAATTTCTTCATTAGTTTAGGCCAATATGTATTCTGCCACATAATTTTGGTAAAAAAAAATATATATATAAGCGTATATTGATTTGCGCAAAAGTACAGTGATCGTGCTAAAAAAAAAAAAGCGCAGTCACTGTACTAATGATCCTGGGAGTGCTTTCTTACTGTATGAGGGAAAGTTTAACTGAAGGAAGACAGAGATCCATGTTCCTGCAGAAACACAAGATCTCTGTACGGCGATCTGCCTTTTTTACATAGGCAGACTGCCGCTCTGCCTCTCTGAGTCATCGCTTGGTTTCCGGAGGAGATTGGGTCTGCCAGACCCACTGATTGGCTCCCGCTGTGTCCAATCACAACGAGAGCGGGGCGCACGTGCAACAGAGCCAAAGAAAATCATATACAGGAATGGGAGTTCATCCTTAAGGACCACCCTGCTGCAGTAATATGTATGTGGGGCGGCTCTTTAAAGTGATTGTAAATTCTTGTTTTAAAAACACAAAAAAAAACAAACATGTTATACTAGCCTCCTCTGTGCAATTGTTTTTGCACAGAGCAGCCCGCATCCTCCTCTTCTCTGGCCCTCTTCGACTCTCCGGACCCTCCTATCAAATGCAACCACAGCAATGGGGGCAACCGAGCCGAACTTCAGCTCCATGTGTCCATTCAGATATGGAGCTGCCGTTTTTGGCCCCCGCCCCCTCTCTCTCCTGATTAGCTAACAGACTTTTACAGCCATTAAGGAGGGAGAGTCCCGGATGGCCGAGGGATTCATACATATCGCTGGATAGAGATGGGGCTCAAGTAAGTATTAGGGCGCTGCTGCACACAGAAGGCTTTTTATCTTAATGTATAGAATGCATTAAGATATATAAAGCTTTCTGCCTTTACAATCCCTTTAAGTGGTTAACTTTCCTACAGACTAAATAATATACACTGATTTTGATTATTTTTTAATAGGCAATGTAGCTAAATAGAGTTTGGCCTAAATTTATGAAGAAAGATTTTTTTTTTTTTAGCAAAAAATGTAAAACCCAGTGGTGATTAACCACTTCCTGTCCGTCCTATAGGCAGTTGACGGCAGGAAAGTGGTTGGACGTCATATGACGGCAGCAGGATAATGCACAGTGGGGCGCGCAGATCGTACTGACGTAGGCTCTTTACCATGTGACCAGCTGTGACCATTTACAGCTGGTCACATAGTACACAGGAAGAGCCGTTGATCGGCTTTCCTTTGTGCCTGACAGGCACGAGTAGAGGAGAGACGATCTGCAGCTCTCCTGACGGGGGAGTCTGCACTGGTAATCAGATCATTAATTACCAGTACAGACCCTTGTGGGGGGGGGGGGTGCCACTAGAACCACCAGGGATGCCCACTCATGACCCCAGGGATGCCCACCATGGCCACCAGGGATGGCAATCAGGACTCCCGCCAGTTCCCTCCCCATCAGTGCTGCCTGCCAGTGCCCTCCCCATCAGTGCTGCCCATCATTGCCATCTATCAGTGCCGCCCATCATTGCCCACCAGTGCTGCCCATTAGTGCCACCGATCAGTGCCCATCAGTGCCGCCTATCAGTGCCCACCAATGCTGAAGATCAGTGCCTATCAGTGCTGCATATTAGTGCCACCCCATCAGTGCCTGTCAGTGCAGCCTCATCAGTGCAGGAAAAAACGTATCTTATTTTTTTTTCAGACTTTTCGGTCTTTTTTTTATTTGTTTAGCAAAAAAGAGAAAAACCTGGTGGTGATCAAATACCACCAAAAGAAAGCTCTATTTGTGGGAAAAAAATGACATAAGTTTGGTTTAGGTACAGTGTTGCATGACCGCGCAATTGTAATTCAAAATGCAACAGTGCTAAAAGCTGAAAATTGGCCTGGGCAGGAAGGGGGTGAAAGTGCCCTGTATTGAAGTGGTTAAATACCATCAAAGGAAAGCTCTATTTGTGTGCAAAAAACTATAAAAATTTCATTTGGGTGCAGTGTTGCATGACTGCCCAATTGTCATTAAAAATGCGACTGCACCAAAAACTGAAAATTGGCCTGGGTGGAAGGAGGTGAAAATGTCCGGCATGGAAGTAGTTAAGGATGGGCGGAACAGTTGATAGGGTGTTTTTATTTTTTTTATTTTTTTACCTTAATGCAGGTAATGCATCCACATAAAAAAACTAGCCTTTAGAACCACTTTAAGACTTGCTAAACTTATACTTATCACTTATATGTGATATTGTCTTATGTTCATTTTTGTTGTTCAGCATTATTTAGTATATGCTACTTATGAAGCTGCTTGGATTGCGATTCCCTTGCTGTGTGTTCTACTTCTGCCGTTATTATTCTAGTCACCTGAGCCCCCTGCTTTTCTGTCGTGGCTTGTTCATCAAATCCAGTTAGCTGGCAGGAGTATGCGTTGTGTGCACTTGTCACGGACATCAGACACAGAGCAGCAGTGTCATTACATCCAGGACATGATTACACATCCTGTCTGTCCTGATTATCCGGTAGAGTGGAAACTGTCATTGATGGTATGTAATTCACAAGAAAAAGGAAAATGTCAAAAAGCGCAAGAAAAGTCAATACTTTTATTGTAATACTTGAGTTATGAAAACATGTATTAAATATTTTATATACTACAGACCAGCCTTTCTCAGCCTTTTCAACACAGAGGAACCCTTGAAATAATTTTCAGGTCTCAGGGAACCCCTGCTAAAAATGACTACATCTACAACTCATGATACATTAGTGTGATGGTCAGTGGGATGAATGCTGCTTACACTTGTGGACATTGGGAAGAATTACCTTCTTCCAGATAGCTAAAAAGATCAATGGTGTCAGGGGAACTTATCTGAGAGGCAGAAATTGCTCATTGCTCAAGGAAGCCCTAGCAAACTCTGGAGGAACCCTAGGGTTCCACAGAACCCTGGTTGAGAACCACTGGTATAGACTGTGAAAACCATAGTATTTCTTTTATGATTTCATTGGGGGCACAGACTTGCTCCTGAGACACGACCACAATACCGCCTACAGGAGATTCTGGACACTAGTGAGCAAAGCTCCAGTTGTATGCTAAGTGTCCTCGGAGAATGGACGTCATCAGGTTACTTCAGAGCCAGCGAGTTAGGCCAGCCACACACGGTTCGAATCTCTGCCGGTTCAGCAGGAACCAGACGATATTTGAACCAATAATGGGTAGGCAGAATGTACCAAGTTGATCGATCTATTACCTTGGGTACAACCAGCCTGCCGAGTTCTCTTGCGATTTATCGTAATAATGGAAATCTTCTTTCGCAATGAGAGTGAGTGACTAGCTTTAGTACATAGCGGACTGCTAGAGACTGGGGATGAAAAAAGCCTATAAAATTCAATAGTCTATAGCTTTTGGAAAGCATATTGTCCACCGGCGGCTGCATTCCTCATAGTATTGGCCACCTCTGTATCAAGATATAAGAGAACAGGGAAGCGCCTCCTAAATGCAGTATTAAAATAAACCCTTTTTTCTCAAGGATTAGGAACACTCTAAGAATATGGAGTAAAAGGTCGCTTATCAGGCCTATAGAAGAAGCTGTAAGCTCCAAGCGCGTAGCCTGGCTTCCTTCCGGTTTTCTATCAGAATGCCGCTTCCCAGGAGATTGTGCAACGGAAGTGACGTTTTGGACCAAAAAACACTCACTGCGCAGGCGCGATGACGGGTAGCGGTAATCTGATAGATCACCCATGAGGAAATCTTACTACACCCAGCTACAGCTTTCATTTCACAGTAATTTTAGCAATAAAGTGAGCGGATGTAAATCTAGCGTATTGATATCTGTGATGCTGTTTGGATGTTTATTTTGAAAGCATAAAGGTTTAGTGCTGAGCATTTTGGGGTGTACCAACATGGCCTCCGCCACCATCCTACTGCTGGTGTCTAGCTTCTTTAAAAATTTTACATCAAAACTGCATCACAGATGTCAATCTTCTATATTTATTTATTTATTTATATACGCTCACTTGATTGCTAAAAATACTCAGAAATTCAAGACGTAGCTGGGTGCAGTAGGATGTCCACATGGGTGTTCTATCACATTACGGCTACCCATCACATCATGAAGGGTTTGGAACTGTGGAATGCATGGCGGAACGCATTGCGCATGCGCAGTAAGTGTTTGTTTTTTGTTTTTTTTTGGCTTGAACTTTACTTCCATTGCACAATATGATGGGTAGCGGCATTATGAACACCAGCCTTCTTTCTCTCCTGGTGACATCACTTCCACCCATATGCTCCATGCCAGTTTGCTTGGACTTCTGATTTCCACAAGGCATCCATGCTTTCTCCACACCGGCTGTCTCTACTCCACAGTTGACAGGATCCCTGGCAGTTCCCACAGGACGGCGATGAGAGGCCAATGCTGCTGATATGCATGATAAGCAACCTTTTACTCCTTATTCTGTGAGTGTTCTTGAGAATAAAGTGCTTATTTTAATACTGCACTTAGGTGGCGGTGGCGCTTCCCTGTTCTCTTCCTATTTTCCACTGCCTCCCCCTTGCTGGGAGAAGACCATTGCTGATTTCCCAGTCAGCACTTTCCCGGTTGATGGGGAATGGTGCAGATTTCTTTTGTTGCAGCAAAGAATAATGCACCTTGTATGGCCTGCCCTACTTTCTTGCAGTTTTCCAGATTGGCTTCTCCTGCAGCTAGTTGTGGATACCCGCTGTGGAACCTGCACACTTGCAGTGTGTCGGTTCATAGATGTAGAGGGATCCATTCTGCGGGCCCTGTGCTGTGTTGCAGAGTCATGTAAATCTCTAAACTGGATGGGCAGAAATACAAATCCTTTGGCTGATAAAATGGCACCCTTCTATGTATTCCATCGCATTATTTAGCTATTCACCTGGGGTGTAGCTTTAAAGGAAATTTATGGTCACAGTGTACATTCATTTTCTAACCTCAGCATTGTAATAGCAATACAAGCAGTAGTTATTGACAATCCAATATAGGATTACTGTACTGGAAAAATCTATTGTCATGTTGTGATTTGTTCCCGGTCTACTGGCTGTCTCTTTCCACAACTTCCTGGATTCCCTAAGGCTCTATTCACACCTGAGTGTGTTGTTTTTTAGGCGTTTTTTTCAGGGGTTTTTCAAGGCATTTTTTGCAGGTGTTTGGAGGCAGGCATTGAAATCGGATTAAAAATGCTTGTAATCTACCAAAAAGCTCATGCACTTTTTTGAGCTTCAGGTGACAAAACGCTCATATGTGAACGGGGGTCATTGAAATGAATAGGATTTTGCTTGTTGTGAGTTTTGGAACTTCAGAGATGAGCGTTTACGAGCTGAAAAACGATCCGGTGTGAACAGGGCCTAATTGGTGTTTAAAAAAAAAGAAGGGGGGGATGCTATGTGCTTAAACAATATCCTCAGTGCTCAGGTACATGCATCAACAATTGGTAAAACGAAGTAGATGATTGGTGATTTGTTCAAATTCTGATCAAATTCTCGTGTGAATAATTTATACCCAACAGTCTTTTTAGTGAATGACACTGAAGACTATTCATGATATAACAAACGTGTCCGAAAACTGCTTCTTGTCCTTTACCTTTTTAAATGAACGTGTAACTCACCCAGAGAACCAGTGAAACACTATACCAGGGGTCTCCAAACTTTGTAAACAAAGGGCCAGTTTACTGTCCTTTAGACTTTAGGGGGGCCTGACTGTGGCCATTGGGAGTAGAATTAGTCCTGGCGTTAGTGAGAGTAAACAATGCATCTTTGGGGTCAGTGGGAGGAGTAACGACCCGTTGTCAGTGTCGGTGGGAGGAGTAACGACCCATTGTCAGTGTCGGTGGGAGGAGTAACGACCCGTCGTCGGTGCCAATCCACTTCTAACTTCAGCTTGTTCAGTTAGGCTGTGACAACAAAGCCTGGAAGCTGATTGGTTTCTCTGCAGAGCTGCATCAGATTTTGCACTCTCCAGTTTTAGTAAATCAACCCCAATGCCCTGTATCAGTGGAAGGATAAGTACCCCAAAGGCCGGATATAGGCAAGGGGCGCAGTTTGGAGACCAACCACTGCACTATACACTCACTGAACAAACATGACCCCTTGGTGAAAAGGTCAAAAAGTGCTTTGGTTTTAGTCCGCTGTATTATTTTTCTTGTTCCAGAGTGGCCCAGACTCTCAATAGCGAACCGTTGGCACACTTCACCCCCTCAGAAATACCATCACACATGCATGGAAACCGCTCTTAGTGCAATATTTATAAAAACAGAGGTAATATATATAAAATGCTCTTACATTAAAATGTGCCCCATCTCTGCATCAAGACAGCCAGTATGCATCAGTGTGAAAGAGTGCCAAAGCTCTGATTAGTTCTGGAGCCGGCGTGTGCTCCAAAGGCCGAAAATTGGAAATCAGAAGTTATGTATCAGAACTGGATGTTGCGACTGGAAGTACTGCGTCCACGCGTTTCGTCAATATGACCTCATTAGAGAGCATAAGAAGGTTGCCGTATTAGGGTTGGGCTATCCCTGAGTAGTAGTACCATCAATGTAATCCAGGGATGAGATGAGAAGTGGACAGGATGTGACTGATCTCAAATTTCTGGGAGGCTAGACTGGGTGCCTAGCCACACTTGCATGTCATGTATGTAATTGTCTGACAGTACAGTCTATACATATAACTTTGGTCTTTGTTTGGAAATATCCTCTTGAAAACATTCTGCATGCATGATTTTCTGTTGTCATCCTTCTGCTTTTAGTGAATTTGTACGATGAAATAGCTCATGGTTTGGTTGTCTTTCCTCACACTCTAGTTGCTTTGTTTCATCATATTTCTTAATTCTCCTCCTTGCTGAATGAAAAACAGTTATTGTAAATGAAAGCCTGTATTTTATGGTCTACAGGCCAAATTCCTTGTGTAATGGTGGAATGTCACATGATTTCAGCATGACCCAATAACCACCTTTGGGGCAATGTTTTTCGAAATTTGTGCTAACCCTGGAATACTGTGGAAATTTTCCATGAACTCAGAATGTTCATGGTGTCAGTGTCATATAAAATAGAACTATTAGGCTCGGTTCACATATATGTGAATCGGATGCGTTTTTAACCGCTTCGGATTCACATGTGAATCAGACCAGCCTACCTTTATAGGTTTCATTCACACTTGTGCGACTTCAAAATTGTGCGATTTCAAGAGCGCCCTTACATTGCTACTTTGATGTGACTTATGGCGACTGTGGATGGGTGTGTTTTTTGGAAAGGAGTAGGTGGCCGTGGTATTCTTAACCAGTGAAAAGCGGCTGGATAAGAAGCGGGCGGCCATCGTGATTCATCAGCTGTCAGCGTGATTCCCTGCTGACAGCTAGATGTAATCTCAAAGAATACCGGCATAAAAAATAAAAATGCTGAGGGCCCCCTCCTAGCCAAACCAGTCCCTCTAGTTCTGGTACAGATTTTTTTGTACTTTCAAAGAGTTTATTAAAGATTTTACATGCAACAAAACAAGCAACAATACAAATTCCGCTTATAGTGAAATTAATAAGAAAACCGATGCCAGACACAAAATGTCACTCATCATAAAACAGTGGAGATAAAAAGTATTTGCAAAAGGGGTTAATAAGCAATCGACTGAAGCATCAAGGGTAAAACATACTCTTTGACGACTACCCCACTTTCAGGGTGAAAGACATATATAATAAGATATCAAAACTCCTGGGTAGTCCCATAGCAAATAGAGGACAGAAGAAGAAACTAGGAATGGAAAAGAGAGTAGAAACGGTCTTAGCCCCTAACAAGGTAAAGACATTGTAAGCATTTAGGTAGACCAGGTACATGGACATTAGGGAGTGTTATACGTGGAGTCTGGGGCACAGACTGTCCCAGTGCTGTATCTTGGCCTAGGCCAACGAGGCCCAGGCCTAGGGCGGCACTTTGCAGGGGGGCAGCAAAAAAGATGGATCCCGCACTGAAAAAAAAAAAAACCTCCTCCCGGCTCCCACACAAGGGTCCTTGCCGGCTTGTGCTACACTTTTAGTATAGTGCCAGTCTTATGGGGAGAATTGGGCTGGAGGGCAGGGTCCAGGAGGCAAATCAGTCTGGCATCTCCATAAAGCAGTCACATTGTTATGTTGTTTAAATTAGGGAGTGCACAAGTTTAGTCAGGCCTAGGGCAGCACAAAACCTAAATACATCACTGGACTGTCCCGTTACTCTACAAATCAGGTCATAAAATTCTGTTCCAAAAGATACGGATCCTAGGACACTCCCATCAAACATGGTACATTGTCCCCGACATCAGACAGCCTTGGAAACAGAGGTGACACCGAAGGGTACATTTTGGCTAGTTGAGTCAGCAGGAAGTAGGCTAAATTTGTTATGCCCCTATATGACCTCAGGAAAAAAGTGTGCCATGATTTAGTGTCTTTAACCTTGCCCAGATCCGTATCCCAGTCCATCATGTAAGAGAATCTAGGAGGGGAACCCAGTAGTAGCCCATAAAAAAGGGAGATACCCCCCCCCCTCTGCTGATCGGGATCCTGCGTGCACCATTTTTCGTAAGGGGTCACTTGATAGGGATCCGGCTTACCCAGCCAGAGAGATTTTAGAAAACACGAGATTTGGGGCATTTCAATGACCTCTGTACAATGCTGCCACCAGACTCATCCACCTCACCAATCGCTCAGTGTCCGCTGCTCCTCTCTGTCAAGCCCTCCACTGGCTTCCGCTCACCCAACAAATTAAATTCAAAATACTTACATCTTACAAAGCAATCCACAGCTTAGCCCCCAGCTACATCACTAGCCTAGTCTCAAAATACCAACCTAATCGCTCCCTTCGTTTCTCTCAAAACCTCCTGCTCTCTAGCTCACTCATCACCTCCTCCCATGCTCGCCTCCAGGACTTTTCCAGAGCCTCTCCAATCCTATGGAACTCCTTACCCTTATCTGTCCAATTATCTCCTACTCTATTAGCTTTTAGGCAATCTCTGAAAACCCTCCTCTTCAGAGAAGCCTATCCTACCAACACCTAACAAATGTACCTCCTTTTTCTCCATCAACCCATCCCCCACGGTTATTGCCTTTTTGTTTCACTTGACCTTCCTTTCTAGATTGTAAGCTCTAACGAGCAGAGCCCTCTAATTCCTCCTGTATTGAATTGTACTGTAACTGTATTGTCTTCCTTCACATTGTAAAGCACTGTGCAAACTAGGGCTGAAACAACTAATCGACTAAATCGATAATAATCGATAATTACAATCGTTGTCAACGATTGTCATTATCGATTAGTTGTTCCGTCGATTAGTTGTGCTGCTTTGTGAAGTTTCCCCGCCTGTCAGCGAGCCCTCTGCTCTGTGAAGCCAACGGCTGCATTCACTGTCTCTCTCTCACAGCTCTGCACTTCCGCGACTTCCCCCCTCCCCCCTCCTCCCTCCCCCCTCCTCCCTCCTCCCCCCTCCTTTCCTCTCTGCCTTTCCTCTCCGCCCTCTTGCTGATGTCAGTGAGGGAGTGAGTGAGTCAGCAGCTCGAGGTGAGGCAGGAAAGAGGAGAGAAACAGCAGAACGTGAGTGCCGAGATTAGAGCTACAGTGTCCTGTGACTGTCAATGCAATGCAGCCCGCCAAAAAATATAATAAAAGCTTCTCCAGCTAAAAGTTAATATTCCTTATAAAGTGCAATATTCTAATAGAAAAATAAGTGATTAAAAACGTCCATATAGCACAAAAAGGGGGTCTTTCTATGCTGCCTATTTCATATCTATGGCTGACACGGATGTTTTTATTCACTTATTTTTCTATTATAATATTGCACCTTATAAGGAATATTAACTCTTTTATCTAGATAAGCATTTATTATATTATTTACAATATATAGGAGCTTAATTAAGAAAAAAAAAAAAAGTTTTGGTATAAGGCTCGGTTCACATTTATTCGATGCTGGAACGCTGCGAATATGCAGCCTGTTCCCGCATCGCATCCGCACAAGAGGCAGTTCACACTGCCATATGCGATACGCAGGGGGTGTCAATTAAATGTTAACGACACCCCCAGTTTGATTGCATATCACAGTGCGATCTGACAGTTTGCACAGAATCGGATCGCACAACTGTGAACCACTGTGCGATCCGATCCTGAGGCGGCTCAAAAAATGCCTCATGTGCGAGTTTGCTGCGGATGCGCTGCGAATTCAGCCATACAAAGTGTATGGCTGAACTCGCATCCGCACATGAGATCGCATTTAATTTAGGAGCAGTGCGCTCCGAATTACATGCAATCTCGCAAACCGCACAAGTGTGAACCGGCACTGCACCCGCACAAAGTCGCACATGACCCTTTTTTTCAGCCGCATCAGGATCGGATCGCACTGTGGTTCACACTTGTGCGATCCGATCCTGTGCGAACTGTCAGATCGCACTGCGATATGCGATCAAACTGGGGGTGTCGTTAACATTTAATTAGGTTATAAAAAAATATCCAAATCTTTGATCCCCAGGAGCACCATCGAATCAATCATAACCAAATGGAAAGAACATGACACAACAGCAAACCTGCCAAAAGACAGCCGCTCACCAAAACTCGCGAACCGGGCAAGGAGGGCATTAATCAGAGAGGCAGCAAAGAGACCTAAGGTAAACCTGGAGGAGGTGCAGAGTTCCACAGCAGAGACTGGAGTATCTGTACATAGGAGGACAATAAACCGTACGCTCCATAGAGTTGGGCTTTATAGCAGAGTGGCCAGAAGAAAGCCGTTACTTTTAGCAAAAAACAAAATGGCACGTTCCGAGTTTGCGAAAAGGCATGTGGGAGACTCCCAAAATGTATGGAGGAAAGTGCTCTGGTCTGATGAGACTAAAATTTTAACTTTTCGGCCATCAAAGAAAACGCCATGTCTGGCGCAAACCCAACACATCACATCACCAAAAGAACACCATCCACACAGTGAAACATGGTGGTGGCTGCACCATACTGTGGGGATGTTTTTCAGCAACCGGGACTGGGAAACTGGTCAGAGTTTAGGGAAAGATGGATGGTGCTAAATACAGGGATATTCTTGAGCAAAACCTCTACCACTCTGTGCTTGATTTGCTGCTAGGATGGAGGTTCACCTTCCAGCAGAACAATGACCCCCAAACACACTGCTAAAGCAACACTTGAGTGGTTTAAGGGGAAACATGTAAATGTGTTGGAATGGCCTAGTCAAAGCTCAGACCTCAATCCAATATAAAATCTGTTGTCTGACTTAGATTGCTGTTCACAAGCGCAAACTATCCAAGTTGAAGGAGCTGGAACACTTTTGTAAGGAGTAATGGGCAAAAATCCCAGTGTTAAGATCCCAGTGGCAAGCTCAAGGAGACTTATCCAAAGCAACTTGGAGTTGTGATTTGCCGCAAAAGGTAGCTCTACGAAGTATTGACTTTAGGCGGGTGAATAGTTATGCACATTGACTTTTTCTGTTATTTTGTCCTTTTTGTTTGCATCACAATAAAAAAAAAAAATCAAAGTTGTGGGCATGTTCTGTAAATTAAATGATGCAAATCCTCAAACAATCCATGTTAGTTCCTGGTTGTGAGGCAACAAAACATAAAAAAATCCAAGGGGGTGAATACCTTTGCAAGGCACTGTATATGGAGTCTACCTAGCCAGGATAAATTATGATGGGACCGCTGTTGGAGGGCCACTTCCAATTTATGGAGGAGAGGGTAATTGCGTTTGTATAATGAGTCGATAGAAGCCATCAACTGTATCCCTAAATCGGGGATAGGAGTAGGGAAAACATTCAGCGCCACAGACTTAGCCATATTAACTTCCAGCCCCGATGCCCTGCCAAATTCCTGGAGCAATCTGAACACCTTAGGGGTCGTAGTCATAGGGCAGGTCAGCACAATTGGCAACCCTGCCTTATACCCCGTGCTATGGAGATAGGGGAAGAGAATTTGTCCTGCAGGTGAACTTGGGCTTGTGGAGAGGAGTACAGAGCCCGAAGGGTCATAAGAAACCGGGGCCAAAACCCCAGACATCTAAGACCTTGAACATAAAGGACCAGGCTACCGTGTTGAAGGCCTTCTACAAGTCTATGGACAATAAAAACCCTTCCTGAGAGGGACCCCCATCCCATTTGGACCTAAGCAGGGATATGACATCAATAGTCTGCCGGATCTGATCAGGACCCTGCCACCCTATGATGAATCCCACCTGGTCTTTATTGCCAATAAAAAGCAAAAAAAAGACGCCAATTGGTTAGCTAAAATTTTGGTCAGAAGCTTTAGATAGTTTATTGATCAGAAATGGACCTGTAATTTCCAAACTCCCCAAGGTCCTTACCAGGTTTCGGAGTAACGGTGATATAAGCCATGTTCAAGAAGGAGTCCAGGGACCCCCTCCCCGTAGAGCACGTTTTGGCATGCTTAATCACCCCCAAAACATTGCTTGGGTAAAAAGATGTCTGACATAAGTCTACCCGAGGAGTCTGACTGGAGAGTAGAAATCCCGGATCTCCTCCATAATCTTTTGAGGACTTTAGGTGTATTTCCCCCCCCCCCCCCCTTAACAGGGCTTTGGCAGTGCATGGGAGTGAACCCTGGGGGTCAATTTGGCTGCTAAAATAGTCCCAACCCTATCAAAATAAAAGCGGGCACCACTCTATCGCAAGCTCTTCTCGGCCCTGGTAGTCAGAGACAAATTCAGTGCTAACCTAGTGGACTCAATTTTAGCTAATGTCTCTTGATTGGGCCTAAGCTTATTTGCCTACAGAGCACCTGTAGGTCAGAGTCTAATCTCTCCAGATCTAGTCTGCGCTCTCTCTAAATCAAGTCAATAATTTAATTATTTTGCCCTGTATGCTAGCTTTATGGGCTGCCCACAGCGTTGTGGGGGTCACATCCCCGGAGTCATTGTTCTGAAAGTAAATCACGTAATGCACGATCAAATTCAGTGCACCGAATTGGATCACTGAGCAGAGATTCGTTCAGCCTCCACTGAAAAGGGCCTGCCGGACCCGAAAGTAGAGAGCGCACCAGACAGACCATAGAATGATCCGGCCAAGCCGCCTCACTGATGTGTGTCTTATGAACCAGAGGTGTACTTGCGCTAGAGATAAAAATGTGTTTAATTCTCACATACATAGCATGGGGTGCAGAATAAGTAGGGTGGGTCTCCCTCCACACGTCCACAATTCGAGGGAATGAAGCAGCCTGGCACGATGAAGATTTGCCCTGGAAGGCCACTTGAGGTTAGCAGTGGGCGGTCTTGATTTGTCCAAACCCAAATCGGGGGGGGCGCGACGACTCCAATCTCACCCTTGAAGACGAGCTCCTTAAACATAGAAGATAAATAGGGACAATTGATCCTGGTTAGGGGCGATTTGCCTTCAAAAACTACAATCGTCCCTCGGGATCCCAGATTTCCTGTAGGGGCACAAGGGCTATACGTTTTGAGAAGAGAATGGCGAAACCTCTGGTCTTATCCTGTGCATTTGCTAAATAAAACTTAGGAAACTTATTGTGGTGAAACAAGGGTTTGTATGTACAAGGGAAGTGGGTTTCCTGGAGGAAAACTACATCTGCTTTCTGTGAATGGTAATACTGAAGAGCCTTACGGCGTTTCACAGGAGAATTCAATCCCTGAGTGTTATGACTAAAAACCCGTAAAACCAAAGAATTACCAGGGGCCATGGCTGCAGATCAATGGGGAGGGACGCCCAACCCGTAGGCCACAACTTGCCACATCAGGACTGAGATAAGGCAGAGCACCCGCTGAGCCACCCCAGACTCCAAGACTCTCGATACTGAACAGAACACCTGACTCCAGAATGAACCTAAAAACAAGAAAGATGTGAAAAAGACAGAGGACAAAAACAGAATAGTCAAGGAAGGAGTAAGGGAGGCGAGAGAGGGCGCGGAAGAGAGGGCTGTTTAGCTGAACTCGTCCCCACTCGTGATGGTGAAGTGGAGGGCTCACGGGTGATAACTCCCAACTGAAGCCATAGCAGTTCTCCCTCTGCAAAGAACAAAAAGGTGTAGGATTTGTTCTGCAAAGTAAGACAGTCTAAATGGAAATGCCCAGCGGTATTTCACCCCCCTTCTTGAAAGGGCCAATAAAAGGGCTTGAGGGCTCTTCTCCTTTGAATAGTATAAGGAGATAAATCAGCGAAAAATTGAACCTCCTGACCTTGGATAGACAAGGAAGGAGTCTCGGAAATACTTCATCACAGCTTCCTTCACTTTGTAATAATGTGGCTTTACAAAGATGTCCTGGAGCAATCCATCGGAGCGTGGGGGCTGCAGAGCTCTGTGAGCCCTATCCACCTCCAACTGACAGGAAGGCTGGACAGCAGATCCCGCATAAAAGCATGAACCACCTCAGTAGTGTCCCTGATGGATTCAGGAAGCCCTTAATCCTGAAACTATACCATCTAGAATGATTCTCTAGGTCATCAATTATGGCAATCGCCGCATCGAGTTGATCCTGTAGGGATTGGATGCAGGCAGTATTCTGATTTTTCTGTGACAGTGGCTTCCAATTCATGTTCCACATGTTCCATATGGAGGCCAAAGCCCAAAAGATCAGCCTTTTTATATCCGAGTTAATCTGAGCTGTAATTCTAGTAAGCTTGGAATCCAGCATGTGAGTATGGGGTAGTCTCCCGACTCATTCACAAAAAAGAGTAGTGTAAATTAAAGACAGGAGCCAGTTTTTGACAACTCCATTTATTAAAAAAAAAAAAAAAAAGTTTACCAACGTAGATCCATTGTCAACCATAATGAATGCTTCTCTGCCAACCTGCATAAAAAAATAAATAAATAAATAAATAGGTCCACACATGATGCTGGCTCCTGCTGACTGAAAATGGCTTCAACATGTGGCCCCACTCCTTATTTTATTTATCTGCAGCTATGAAGCTGAGCTGTTAGTCTACGGGAGCCAGTGTCGGGTGCGGACCTCCTCCTTCCTTCCTTTTGGTTCCTCTAGGCCGGCGTTCATCGTGATGAGGCTGGATTTATCTCAAGGGACATTTACTCATTCACATGGGGGGGGGGGGGGGCTGGGATCTGGTGGGCCCCCTTGTTAATGGAGGCTTCCAGATTCCAATAAGTCAGCCCCCCCCCCCCCCCCCACAACCACAAAGCTAGGATTGTGAGGAAGAGGCTCTTCTCCTCCCCTCTACCCCAAAGCACCCCCATGGAATGTGGCCTGGTATAGTTCAGGAGACGGTTAATCTTTTTCTCTTTCCTGGCCTGTCGGGCTGCATGCTCGAATAAGGGTCTGGTGTGGATTTTGGGGGGGATTCTACATTGTTCTTTTATTTTGAATATTTTACATTTTGGTGAGGGGTTTCTCTTAAAATCTACAACAGACCACACAGTGTTTTTTTCCATGCTGACATGTTTGTTTACATTCAGCTATCAGCGGATAAGTCATCGGTCGTTAAGGATGCAGGGGCTGCTCGCTCATTGACGACCTGCTATTCATTGGTGGTTAGGGGTGCTGGAGGCTGCCCACTCATTAACCATGCTGTTTACTGGTTGTTAAGGAGGCCGGCAGGTTCCAGTTTCTTAAAAACCAGGTTGTGCCTCCAAAGTCAGACAAAACTGTTGCATGTAAAACATTCAGGTGTGACTTTTGAGGGTTAACATTAAAGTCTATGGCGGGGATCCTCAAACTACGGCCCTCCAGCTGTTGCAGAACTACACATCCCATGAGGCATTGTAACACTCTGACATTCACAGACATGACTAGGCATGATGGGAGTTGTAGTTCCTGAACAACTGGAGGGCCATAGTTTGAAGACCCCTGGATGGCCTTCAAGTCACATGACAGTTGGACCAAAGTAGTGCATGAACTACTTTAAAGCTTCTGCAACTTTAAGTCGCAAAGATATGAACGGTACTCATTGGAAAACTTTGGGTGCGACTTGTCATGCGACTTTAGGGGTACAAAGTTGCATAGCAGGTCGCACAAGTGTGAATGGAGCCTTAAACAGTTTGGAACACCCGGGGAGTGGGAATGATCAGCAATCCACAGTGGTCACATGATCAGAAGCTGGTGCCACTGGCTACCAATCTAGACCAAGAACGGTCTTCGCGCTGGGAGCACATAAACATAGTTTACCCAGCTATGTATACATGCTGCTGCACACATGTATTAGATGGTAGAAGGGCTTCCTAATGGGATGCTTAAGTGTCACGCCTTAGTGAATCCCCCGCCCCCCCCCCCCCCCCCCCCGCCGAGAAATGTTGTTTAGTGTGTTTTAAAAACTCCAGTATGATAAAATTAGCCCCCCCACCCACATATAGATAAATCATTCTTTTTCTTTGCCAATTTGCTTTAAACCTGGTTAGCCTGTGGCGTCGGCGCTCATGGAGGAGGCTACACGGTGGAGGAATAATGGGCAGTGTTGCTAAGCTTGTCAAAGGGAAATCATTTGATCAGTCAGCAAGACCACATGACAAACAGCTGAGAGGAATTAGATGGACTTTTCAGTGAGAATGGCTTTTGTGAGCGCCTCAGTGCTTCCTGCACACTCTGATCAGATGCTCTTTATATGATAAATTTTTACTACTTTTTTTTTTTTTTTTACCAGATACAGAGTTCACATTTTTGGGCGCTAATATGTGGAATGAATAAGGAGATCTGAACCGCTGTGTTTACCTGAGCCTTCAGACGGAGAAAAGAGCGCATTTCCTCAGAGCAAGGTAAGACCGTCTTCTTGGGTTTGTGTTTTTGCCTGTTTTCTGTAGCTTTACATTTTTTTTGCTTTTCTATCTTCTCAAACTGAAATGTCCATGTCTGGGTGACGTTTTTCTGCTGTCAGCGTAAAGGTGGGTACACACACTATAAGGCTGTGTTCAGGCTGGTGCGATGTTAGTGTGTGCGATGTAAATCGAATGTAATGTTTGTGCGATGCGAATTCAGCCATACAGATTGTATAGCTGAATTTGCATCGCATTTGTACCAAAATTGTGCAGGACCCTTTTTTTTGGTGAACACCCATGCAATCAGATTCTTGCATTATTTGTCAGTTTGCACTGCGATCTGCGAATCGATCTGGGGGTGTCTTTACCTTTTACATTGACACCCCCAGAGGTTCGCAGATGTAAGCGTGAACCGCCGGCAGGTATCCTGCATCGCATATATGTGAACCAGGACTTAGAAAATCAAACAAAGGATCATCCCATTTTCCTCGATGTTTCACAGCAAATCAAAACCAATGGAACTAATTGTACGAAAATTCTCATACAACACAGGCTTTTTTTCGTTGTTTATTGATCCTGGTCATGCGCAGTCTTTCGGACGCAATTTTTCTCGTACGAAAACAGTGCACATTAAATGAAAATCGTTTGTTCTGTTCATGTACGAGAAATTTTAGAGTTTCCAAATTTTAATTTGGAAAGTCTGAATTTGATGACGAAAGTTGTGTACACACTATATGAAAATCTAACGTTCGTGCCTCATACAGAATTTTTCTTCTGGTTTTCTTATAGTGTGTACCCCACTTAAAGTGACTGTAAATGATCACCTTGGAAACAACCAATTCAGTTTAAAATAGAAATTAAAGGCAAAACCTTTGTGTATAGATATAAAAAAACATAAATTCCTTTTTTGCCTTTTTTATAAGTGATCACATTTCCTCTGTTCTCAGCTGCATAAGAGCTGGGGGGAGGAGGAGAAGCAGCACACTAATGGCACTTTTCCACTGCAAGTACCGGCTCGTACCGGCTCGGCTCTACTCGGCCCTGCTTGGCCCGGTTTGCTTTCCCACTTCTGGTACCGCATGGTATAGTGTCGGAACGGTTCGGTACGGTACGGTAAGGTATAGGTTTGCTTTTCCACTAAAGTTAAGTGGGTGGGATAACAACGGGGTGGGTGGGATTCTCTGACCAATCACTGGCTAGTAGTGACTGCATGCAAAGGATTCTGGGATATGGTACCAGTTTGGTACCTGTTGGAACCACAATCGAGTAGGTACTGTTTTTTCAGAGCCGTACCGTTCGGTTCCATGCAGTGGAAAAGCAAACCTATACCGTACCGAACCGTTCTGACCCTATACCATGCGGTACCAGCAGTGGAAAAGCACAAAAGCGTGCCGAACCGGTACGGTTCCATGCAGTGGAAAAGTGCCAAAAGCCTCCGTGAATGGCTGTGCAGCGGTGGCATGTCAGGACAAGTCTGATCATTGGAGGAGAGTACACTGAGTTCCCAGCATAGAGAACTGACCACAGTGTGCTCTCCTGCTTAGTGTGGTCAGTTTTTAATAGGAAAACTGAGGGACTGTCAGGAACACCAGGGATTTCACACAAAGGAAGCAATACAAAGAGAACAGGATACTTTCTCATACAAGTACATGGTACAGCAGCCACATATCAGGAATATGAAGTGTTGGGGTAACAAACGCTTTAAGGCCCCTTTCACAGGCGGATCTTAATGGAAGCTTCATCAGTGTATAGGCAGGCAGATTTAAATTGATGTGCGTCTGTTTACATTCGAATACCTCTAAATTGTCTAGGTCTGGAAGAAAAAAAAAAAAGTCTGCGTGATGTATTGGAGGTAAAAGGGTGTAAACAGACGCACATCTACACATAGACATTGGGTCCAATAAGCTTTGGGAGGTCAAAACTACGGATACGAATGTCACATCCGTACCATTCAGCTCTGATTCAGCAGGGGGCCTGTTCATGGATCCCATGCTGATGGGAACAGATTTCTCCCATGTAATGGGGCTCTAAAAAGAAAATCAAATTTAGCGCTAGGTGTGAGTTTCACATATATTGTCATCACATAGGATGATAGGTTTTGGTATATATGTATATAGTGTACACAGTAGGGCTGGTGTACATGGGAGATGCATTAAAGCAGAAATTCACCCAAAAGGGGAAGTTTCTTTCTTCTTCCCAACCCCCCCCCCCTCCCCATCCTCCTCTGCCATATTTGGTAAAGTTGTTTTTTTTGGGGGGGGGGGGGTTTCTTTTCTAGCCCCTCACCTGGCCCACAACCTACCGGGACATGTTACAGGTCCTAGTAGACTTGCGCATGAGCAGTGTGGAGCCACAAGGAGTCACAGCCAGCTGCCCACAGTTAACATGTTGGGACCAGTGAAAAGCCAGCCTGGGTGAGGACAGCGCTTACTTTGTGAGTATACTTTCACTGGAGTATGGAGGTAGTGGGGTCAGGTTGCTGGCTTTGCTGTCTAGCGAATGTGAATGGATCTTAAAACCTGAAGTCTAGTCAAAATTTTGATTGCATAGTTACTAGTGATTGACCAATATCGTTTTTTTTTTATTGCCGATACCGATACCAATATTTTGGTCATCGCATATCGATATTGGCCGATATTTTCGTACATTAAAGAAAAATTATTTTAATTTTTTTTTTTTATATTTTTTTGACAGGTACTTTTGTGGAGGGATCTGGGGGTCTAAAAGACCCCAAACCCCTCCTCTGCACTTAAAAGCATTCAAAATGCCAAGTTTTGCTGTTTTGAATGCTGTAATTTTTTTAAATTTGGCGCCGAGTACCTGGAAGTGATGTCATGATGTCACTTCCGGGTTTTTACATGGAGACCCGATCAGAGCCGAATGCGGCTTTGATCCGGTCTTCTCTTCGGTGACCATGCAGTGGGACGGGAGACCCTGGCGAGCCGCGGAAGGCGGAAGGAGGGGGGACGTCCCCTCCCGCTCCTTGTAACGACAGACGAGCGGCTTCTTAGCCGAATCGGTTGTCATTACATGACAGCCGACCGTCGGCTTTGGACGCCGGTACCGGGGTGATGCCTCTAACTGCAGGCATCACTCCGGTACAAGCACTTTCCTGAAATATCGGCAATATCGGTCACCTTGGTGGCCAATTCTAATATATCGGGGAAAGTGCAGATCGCCCCCATGATATATCGGCTTTGTCGATAATCGATCGATCTCTAATAGTTACATATCCCTGTAGTATTCTCTGCTACTAGGATGATCGCCACTATCTTCCAGGTCTTGTGCTGAGCGGTTTCCCTTCTGCACAGTGACTGCAGGGGTTTCCTTGCTCACCACTGCCGCCATTCACAGAACAAATTATTTTTGGAATACAAGGCGTTCTGTGAATGGCAGTAATGCTGAGCGAGCAACTTCCTAAGACTACTTTGCAGAAGGGAAGTCACATGCTCTGCACTGCCGCCATTCACAGAACAAATTATTTTTGTGATGAATACAAGGCGTTCTGTGAATGGCGGTAGTGCAGAGCGTGCGACTTCCCTTCTACAAAGTAACCTCAGGAAGTCGCTCGCTCAGCATTACAGCCATTCACAGAATGCCTTGTATTTTTTCATGGAGTACAAGGCGTTCTCTAAATGGAACCAATCTCTTCCCTGAGAAGATCGCCAGCTACTACAGTGATTTGCAGCATCCCTAGTGATCGCTTCGGTATGAGATATGCCTATTTACTAGACATATGCAATAAAAAATTATACCTAGACTTCATCTAGCAGTTTGCTTAGAGTTCTGTTGTAAACTAAAATGAGACATAACATAAAACTGACGCATTTTTCAACAAAATCATAATACCATCACAAAGTTCTCTCTCGACTGTCCCTGATTTGGAACAAAGTTCCTCTTTCCTCCTTATTTTGGTCTGATGTATAGTTGTATTGTATGTAAAATGCACTATTGATCTATATAAAAAAAAAAGGTCTAACAGTGTTAAACCTTTCATCCAATTCCTAATTGCTGCATTTTATATTCCAAAAGTCATCTTCAAGGAAATAGTAGTGGTAAAAATGCACTTATGGGCTTATTTAATGTGGTTTGTTTGTTTTTTTTTTGTATAATTTTACTTTGGGGGTGTGGGGGGATGGTGGTGAGGGGGGTGCGTGACAGGGGGTGTGTCCCATGCCTACATACTTTTGCTAATCGATGTCCCTCATTCCCATCTCAGAAAGTTTTGAGGTATTCAATCATTTGTATAGAAAATGCGGCAAGAAAAGCATGTCATGCCTTATTCATTTGAATGGCGGGCCACCCCACCCCACCCAGTGACTCCCAGTACGGGAAAGTTGCTTGTGCTGCACTGGATATCGTTGAAATAATCTTCCCCTGTCATCACGCTGTTTTTATTGTATGGAAGCAAACACAGCACGGACCTGTCATCCAGCCTGTCACCGCATTGTGTTGGTTTGTGTGTGGTGTGTTTTTTTTTTTTTTTGTTTTTTTTTTTAATGAATTCTTTTTTCTACTGCAGTTGCAATATTTCTGTTAAGTCAAACTACTTAGCAGCAATGTAGCAGATGTAAATTGCTGATCATCGTTTCCTCTGAAAAAAAGTTGGTGAAAATGGTCATTTAAGTGACCATGAAAGATGTTCTTCTCCAATAATAATCCATACACATCCACTGCATAATGGCCCTGTAATCTATTTTCATTTAATCTTTTTTTTTTTTTTTTTCCCCCTTTGTATCACCCTCTTTAACTTCCAAACCTCTCATTTTCCCCATCACTTCCCTTTGGAACAAGCAGTGCACGTTCGTGACAGTCATTTGCACTGCTCTATGCACACTACACATCCCATAGTCCATTTTGGGAGAGCAGCATGAGAGGGTGGCTACGTCCCTACATACAGTGGGATCATAGAGAGAGAATATAGCCGGAACTCAGCGGAAAAGAGGAGTTTGGAGGAGGCTGAGAGCAACAGAAGAAACTCTTTTAAGCTAAAAATGCATAAATAGCATTTTTTTTTTAAAAAACAGAGTCCAGTGTCACTTTAAAGAGTAACTCCACTTTTGTTGAGATAAAAACATTCCTCTCTGGGTGATCTATGTACATTTCAAGGATTTTTAACAAGCTTTGTTGCAGATTCCTACCTTTTTTAATTATTCTGAAGGACTAGCTGTTTTTCTGTGCCCGTGTGCTGAGTGAATGCGTATGGGAGTGATTTTATAATTATCAGTCAGCTGCTACACATACAGGGCTCTAATAAGGAAAGTGGCATCCCTTTTAGACACGATTTCCCTTTTGAGAGCATCACACCGAACATTACATTTTTGTTACAGGGGATGCATAAAATCTGACTTCATAGAATGCATTCAAATAAAAAAAAAAAAATAAAAAAAACCTTCTTACTTCACAACTCTTTAACCACTTTACCACCGGAGGATTTTGCTGTCTTACGTCTGGGCCACTTTTTGCGATTCGGCACTGTGCAAATTTAACTGACAATTGCACGGTCGTGCGACGCCGTACCCAAACGAAATTTACATCTTTTTTTTTTTCCCACAAACTTTCTTTTGGTGGTATTTGATAACCTGTGCGATTTTTACTTTTTGCGCTATAAACAAAAAAAAAAAGAGCGTAAATTTTGAAAAAATAACAATATTTTTCACATTTTTTATATGAAATTCCCCCCCCAAAAAAATGTAAAAATCTAATTTTTTTAAATTTTTTGGCCAATTTGTTTTCTGCTACCTATGTTTGGTAAAAAAAAATCGCAATAAGCGTATTTTGATTGGTTTGCACAAAAGTTATTTCGTTTACTAGCTAAGGGAAAGATTTCTGTCATTTTTGGTGTTTTTTTTTTTTTTAACTAGTAATGGCGGCGATTTTTTTTTTTTTTTTTTTTTTTTTTTTTTTGCGGGACTGCGACATTGCGGCGGACAGATCGGATCCTTGACTGACATTTTTGACACTTTTGGGGTACCAGTGACATTACTACAGTAATCAGTGCTATAAATATGCACTGTTACTGTAAAAATGACACTGGCAGGGAAGGGGTTAATTTTTATTGGTGATCAAGGGGTTAATGTATGCCTGGTGCTTACTGACATGTGTGGGGGGAGGGGACTGAGTGACACAAGGACAGATCGCAGGTTCAGCTATGCTGAACCCTGCAATCTGACCCTGCCTGTCACTTAGGAGATCCGCCCGCTTGTGTTTACACAAGCAGGCGGATCTCCGCACTCGATTCCCCGACGATCGGGGAAGAGCGGCGGCGATCGCCGCCGCTCCTCCCCTGGCCCGACTCCCGCTGTGACTGAATACAGCGGGAGCGAGCCTCCGGCGGTGCGCGCCGCCGAGATAGGGGAATGTCTGGTGACGTAGGTCTACGTCGCCAGACATTATCGAGCCACTTTGCCGCAGTAGAGCTCTAGTGCAGTGGTTCTCAATTCCGGTCCTCGGGACCCACTAACAGGCCAGATTTTAAGTATTACCTTGGGGGATGCAGACTAGAATACTGCAATCACTGAGCAGCAAATTAGATCACCTGTGATGTAATTTAGTTATCTTGCAAACCTGGCCTGTTGGTGGGTCCCGAGGACCGGAGTTGGGAACCACTGCTCTAGTGAGCAGCGGTAAAGTGGTTAAAGCCAGCCATACATGGATCGAAATTCGGCCAGTGCAGCAGGGACCTGGCAAATTTCAATCCATGCATGAGCTTACTGGTTGTACACAAAACCCAGTCTCCTCTATGGCAGTGGTTCTCAACTCCGGTCCTCAGGACCCACTAACAGGCCAGGTTTGCAAGATAACTGAAATACATCCCAGGTGATATCATTTGCTGCTCAGTGATTGCAGTACTCTAGTCTGCATCTCCCCAAGGTAATACTTAAATCTGGCCTGTTAGTGGGTCCTGAGGACTTGAGTTGAGAACCACTGCTCTATGGAGCGGCAGATGTCAGCTGACACCGGCTGCCATCTGATCCGATCCTGTCCGCCAAAAACTGACAGATGGTGGTCCTTTTCCCCATCTGTCTGGCAGATCGAATCGGATGGCATCAAATGGAAATGGACAGGTGGTACGTTTCCATCCGATTGGCCCCATAGAGGAGAGTGAGATTGTCTGACGGCATGTGCATAGAGGAGTGGACACGGACCAGCTATCCGCCTGCTCAGCGGGGATCAGCGGAGGGATCCCCCCACTGAGCAAGCGGATTCTGCTTCGTGGAAGCGCCCATGTCAATGGGGCCTTAGCCATTATTTGTCTCCTTTGCTGAGTTTTATTTATGTCTGTTTTCTTGCATGCGAATCCATACTGCATTTAAAAATGCATTAGTCTGCATCTGATGTATACAAGCCCTAAGCCTAACCAAATTTACATTGTTTTCTACCGTTTTGTTTATTTTATGCCCTTTCCGTGTTACATTGTATATACTCTTTCATAGCTGTTGCTACTATGTTTTTTTAATCTACATTTTCCTTGTACAGGAATAGAACGCTCTTAGCCATTGACGTCAGCCTGTTGGAATCACAGGGTCTTGGTGTGGGAATAGGTTAGCACAGGCTGGTTTGCTGCCAAGTTGTAATGTGGGAGGAATACAGAGGAGCTGTCTGGGATATGAATTCCACAACCATGTGACCAAATGCCATTTGCTTTCAGTTATCCTTTTGTTAATTGTAGAGTAAATCTCAGGATTATCACTTAATGCTTACCAATCTAGTTGGGCATCGAAAGACAGAGCTATAAATATTATAAATATTATAAAAAAAAAAATTGCAGTTTGGTTATATAGGTAAATGAAGGCAACTTGCTACAGGAATGGATTAATCTCAGTAAGAGGGGTGTAAGGCTGACTTTTGATTATTAAACCCAAAAACAAATATTCAGTATATTTCAGCTTACCGATTCCAAAGCTCTGGTTCACATTAATGCTACTTTGAAATCGTGCGATTTCAATTGAAGTAGTGCGATTTAAAAGTAGGAGACCTGCGTGATTTCAGGTGCTACTTGAAATACATTTGTGCGGCTTCATGCACAGATGTTGAAGTCACACCCGAAATCGGCAAAAGTAGTGCAGGAACTACCGGCAATAAAAGATTGGAACAATGCCATTGCTGGCAATAGGCTGCAACTTGTCATGCGATTTGACCTGTCAAATCACGTGGCAAATCGCTCCAATGTGAACGAGGGCTAAAGTGTAACAAAAGGAAAAACTTTATTATCATCAAAAAAAAAGTCTTGTTTTTTTGTTTAAAAATAACAAACCTGTTCTACTTACCTGCTGTGTGCAGTTGGTTTTGCACCGAGCAGCCCAGATCCTCCTCTTCTCGGGTCCCCCACCGGCGCTCCTGGCCCCTTCCTTCCTGCCGAGTGAGAGCAAGCAGTTTGCTATAGGGGCTCCGAGCCATGCCACTACTGTGTGACAGACATGGGGCAGTGGTTTGGCCCCACCCCCTCTCTCTAATCATTGGCTCACTGACTTTGACAGCAGCAGGAGCCAATGTCGCCCGCTGTCTCTCAGCCAATCAGGAGGGAGAGACTCAGCCAGGTCTCTTGTGCAACATCGCTGGATCGCGATGGGGCTGCTGCACACAGAAGGCTTTTTATCTTAATGCACAGGTGTCAAACACAAGGCCCGTGGGCCGAATGTGGCCCCCCAGGCCATTTCCTGTGGCCCTCGCACCTCACCTGCAGCACCCCCCTTGTCTCTGCCCCCAGCTTGTCTTAGTAGTCGGCAGCAGAGAGAACAGAACTCCTTTGCCAGATCCTGTGCTCTTCTGTGCTGCTGCAGAAAGGCTTGTCTTTGCCCACCCCCCCTTCTCAGCAGACGTCCCAGGGACTCATGGACATTGCTGGACAGAGATAGGTCTCAGGTAAGAAATGGGGGGGGCTGCTGCACACAAGGCTTTTTATCTTTATGCATAGCGTGCATTAAGATAAAATACTTTCTGCCTTTACAACTCCTTTAAGGCTGGGTTCACACTGGTGCGATGCAGGAAACCCTGCGGATCCTGTGCGGGTTCCCTCATCGCACCTGAGTCGCAGGTGGTTTACACTAACCTCTGAAAATCACTGGGGGTTTCAATGTAAAGTTAATGACACCCCCAAATCGGTTCACAGATCGCAGTGTGAAATGGTGCAGGAATCGGATTGCATGGGTGTGAACATCCATGTGATATGATTCTAGTGCGGACCAAAAAATGGTCCTGTACCAGTTTGGCTGAATTTGCATACCCTTCTGACCAAACAAACTGTATTGCTGAAGTCGCTTCGCACAGACATCGCATGTGATCTGCACAGCAATGTGGTGCGAATCACATGCAATGGTTGTGTTAGCGCCAGTCTGAACGCAGCCTAATGGGCCATACACACTATAAAATTGTCTTTAGATTTACCAAAGCCTTATAATATGAGGTCAAATCTAAACACTTTCAATTTGTATGCAATCAGGGAGGCCCTTGCACTACATAGTTGAAGGTAAATCTAAAGGAAATCTAACCACAAAAGTTGTATAGTGTGTATCCAGTTTAAGTGTCTGGCTTTTTTTTTTTTTTTTCTAACCATGCATTGAGGTTTCTTCTTACCCAATCCCTGCAGTACCCCTCTCCATGTCACTTGCAGCAGAGTCAGATAAGTATACTGATAGTGATTGGATTATCAAGGAGTCAGAAAGTCTGTTAGACCACTGACACAGACCTTCCTGGTATATAATGTCTTTATAATTACCTAGCCTGAGATGGGGTTTTTTTTCATTGTCTTTGTGTTTAGTGGTTAATAATTACACTTTTTTTTTTTTTTTTTAACTCCAAGTTACAAAAATGTAGCTTTTACTATTTTGGTGGTTGTACTAAAGTGTGTTGCTATGTTTGGTTATGTGCCAGTGGTACATGGGCAGGAAACATGTTACATCACCAGGAAGTCACACCATGAAAAGTGTCTGAACCATCACCTATCATTTCCTCATGTCCAGAATCATGTTTATCAGAAATAACCATGGCAAGAAATATCTCATTGAGACGATTTAAAATGATCAGAAGAGCTGAAAATCAAAAACAGAATCTCAAAACCGATGCTGGGGTCCATCATAGTGTATTAGAAATACAATGCTTGGTTATTTCTCTTTTTTTTTTTTGTGTCTTCTTTTCTTGACATTCTGTAGCTTACGGAGTAAAGTAGTGCAAAAAAAAAAAATTAAGTGCAGTTTGAAGCAACCAATCAGATTTCAGCAATTTGAAGTCAGATGGTAATATACTTTGGCTGCCTGGTTACTTAGTGCTTTGACCGTTTCATTATTGAATAGGCCACTGTCTGCACTGGTTTTTTATTAGTTAGCCCCAGGTGAGGTGAAAACACATTTATTTACCTTTACAATTTATTCTGGCTTCACTAAGCCATTTTTTACATCTCTCTATGCTAATTCTAGTAAAAGTGCCAACATAGTTTCACCAGGTCAACACAGCAAGCATTTCCAGCACAGCTGGCCATACACTGGGTGGAACATGTAAAATGTCTCAGAAGGAGAACTTATCCTTTTTATGAGCGACATGGAGGGGGTCATTTCCGGACATTTAAGGAGTTGAGACCTCCTCTTTGCTGGAGGTAACAAACAGCCTGGTGCTCCCTCAGAGTCCTGCCAGGAGTATGCCTCACCATCTTCCCCTCTAATTCAGCAACAGTGAGCTGCTGCAAGTCATAAGTTACGCAATCACGTTGACTTATTCCATTATCCACCTGTTGGGCTGTGGACATGGCATTTGCTATGTATGCACCCTTATCTGGTCCTTCTGACTGTAGGGGGATTAATCTCCGCATGAGCCAACGTGCCCTAGACCAGTGTTTCTCAACTCCGGTCCTCAGGGCACACTAACAGGCCAGGTTTGCAAGAAAACTGAAATACATCACAGGTGATATCATTTGCTGCTCAGTGATTGCAATCTAGTCTGCATCTCCCCAGGGTAATACTTAAAATCTGGCCTGTCCGTGTGCCCTGAGGATCAGAGTTGAGAAACACTGCCCTAGACCATCAGCCGCTCTATGATCCCTCCATTGGGTATAGCAGCTGTCATGTCTACCTAATTAAGCCTTTATTTCCTAAATTTCAACTGTGGCAGGGCCTCGCACTGTCGCAATATTAAGAAAATAAATAAATACACATGCACACACATACAGCAGGTAAAAGAAGTATTGAACACGTCAACATTATTCTAGGTAAATATATTTTCAAAGGCGCTATTGACCTGATTGTTGAAAAACTACTGATGGCGTAGGTTACCAAAGTATTTTAAAACTTCTTAATGTTCAGGTGAGCACTGTTGGGGCCATAATCTGGAAGTGGAAAGAACATCATTTCACAATAAACTGGCCACGACCAAGTGCTCCTCCAAAGATTCCTGACGAAGTGAAAAGGATTATCAGAAGAGTTGTCAAAGAGCCAAGGACCACTTGGGGAGAGCTTCAGAAAGACCTGGAATTAGCAGGTACAATTGTTTAAAAAAAAAAAAAAAACATAAGTAATGCACTCAACTGACCTGGCCTGTATGCACGCTCACAACGCAAGACTCCATGGCTAAAGAAAAAGCATTTTGAAGCTTGTTTAAAGTTTGCTGCACAACATTTAGACAAGCCTGTGAAATACTGGGAAAATATAGTCTGGTCAGAGAAGACCAAAATTGAACTCTTTGGATGCAATATTTTACACCATGTTTGGCAGTCAAATGACACTGCACATCATCCCAAAAAACACCATACCAACATTGAAGTTTGGAGGTAGGAACATCATGGTGTGGGGCTGTTTGTCAGCACACAGTAATGGAAAACGTAATATCTTTGAAGGAAAGATGAATGGAAAAATGTACCAAGACATGCTTGATAAAAATCTGCTGCCATCTACTAGGATGATGAAGATGAAACGAGGGTGGATATTTCAGCAAGACAAAAATCCCAAACACAAAGCCAAAGAAAATCTCAATTGGTTTCAAAGAAAGAAAATAAAGCTTCGAGAATGGCCCAGCCAATCGCCTGACTTGAATCCAATCCAAAATCTATGGAAGGAACTAAATATCGGAGTTCATAGAAGAGACCCACTGAACCTTCAAGATTTACACCTGAGCAATGCAGGTGACTAGTTTCTCCATACAGCCGGCATCTTGAAGCTGTCATTACCAACAAAGGATTTGTTATTGATATTAAATACATTTCAGTTTAAATACATTTCAGTTAGCATGTTCAATACTTTTTCCCTGTGTCATTCCATTTTATTACACATAAATTTTGTTTCTGAACTTCTTTGTTTTGGTTTCTTTGTATGTATGGATTGCATGGGTTGTTACCAACCTGTGGTGAAAATTTAATGTCAATAGGCACCGTTTAAAGAGGTTGTATACTCCGCTTGGTGATTTATTACCTACAGGTAAGCCTATAATTAGGGGTGCACCGATCCGACTTTTCTTGTTACGATACCGATATCTGGCATTGTGTATCTGCCGATACCGAAACCGATCCGGAACTACACACATACACAATATGCATGCGGCTGCAGTACAGAGCAAAGCCACTGCTTCATGTGTACGACTCCTCCATTCACAGGCGGAGTACATCTGATATCACTCCGCCTGTGAGTCGGACCTATACAGGAAGTAGCGGCTCCCATACTAATACTACACCAAGTAAGGTCAGCAAAACCGGATCGGCCCGTGGATCGGTTAATTTTACCGATCCCCCCCGATCCAGCTATTGTGGCAGTATCGGCGCCGATATCCGATCCTAATATCGGATCGGTGCATCCCTACCTATAAGACTTACCTGTTGGTAAAATGAATATCTCCTAAACCTGCACGGTTTAGGAGATATTCACCCTGCATACATCCGCTGATATCAGCGGTGCATGTGCTCTGAAGGTTCGGCGTATCATGTTGGAACTTCAGAGCTCCTTGCAGGAATGTAGGGCTCCTGCGCGCATGTCAGCTCCCTCAGCGGGGACCGGGCGCAGCTGCGGGGGCTTCGTTGTAAGGTATTTCATAATGTACTAGCACATTATGCTATTGTCTTGTAGGGTTTTTTTTTTGTTTGTTTTTTCAGCGGTTTACTACCGCTTTAAAAATATTTTTCTCTTACGTCCTCCGACAGTCGCCGCCTCTTCATATTCGTCACAATGGGGTATTAGACTTTGCTCCGAAGGAGTAGCTAGGCAACAGAATATGTTAACATTAAAGCTTTTAACATATCCCACCCTCAAGGGGTGGTCCCCTTTAGTCAATACCCTCCTACTTCCTGCAACCATATCTCAGTTTCAATGTCTAGCTTGTCAGTAGTAGCTGGTTCTCTCTGTGCTGGGGCTTTGTGCCCCAGCCTCTTTCTTCTTTTTTGATTTTTTGTTTGAGTTTTTTCTCTCTTTACTTAGCTGTTCTTTTTGTCAGCATTAGTTAGTTCTTCTGACGAAGAGGATCATGCGGGCTGGGTCTCGGGCTGATCCCCCTGGTCGCAGGTCGTGGGTCAGTGGCTTCCCAGCCTGCCATCGAGCGTTCAGCCAGGTAACGCTCCTGGCACAGTGAACGACCCATCCCTGTTCGGTGCAGGGATGATTGGTGAGGTGGCTACCTCACTGGACGCTGTGCGGTTTCTTAACCCCCATTTTGTGCGTCTTGTATGCGACTCTCCCTGCCTCATGTGCAGCGGCTTGTTCGCCTGTGCGGGTCCCCCACACCTATTGAGAGGTAAGTGTATCTATGTGGGGACCTGTCTGTCTGGGGGGGTGTCAGTCTGGGACTGTGTAACCTGCCTCTGTTCACACTGTTTGTCTCCCTATCACTCTGCTGCATGCTGCGGGCTGCAAGCGGGGGGGGGGGGGAGCTGTGTGACACTGTCTGTGTCAGCCTTGTTCAGTGTGAGAAGCTGTGTGCTGTGGGGCATGTTTTGTGGCATGTTTGGGCACAATACAGCGATCGCTGCGGCGATCTGCCATGTTTTTTTATATGGATGGTGTTATGTGCATTACTGTACTGTAGGAGCGTCGGTTTTGGTGCCATTTTGCCTGCACTCGCTCCGACCACATGTTCTACATGCATGGCGGCCATTTTCTTGTAGCCTCCCATAGGCTTTCATAGAGCGCCCTGGTCTCATCACTTCCTCTTCTCCTGGGTACACCGATCAAGGCAGCGGCGAGGGTCTCCTCAGGTTTTATCCTTCTGTTCTTGCTATATCCATTGCCTGTGTCAGTTTATTGTCCCTGTGGGGGTCTCATTGTGCTTGTGTGTGGTGCGGTGGGCTGCGCTCGCCTCGCTTGTTAAAGGGGCAGTTAACCCTTTATTCTCCGGCATATATTGGGGCAATGGATTCTCAGGAGGGCAAATTTCCTGCCACCTTGGTGGAAAGCCAGGGGACCGCTGTTTCCCCCCCAGGGGGGGATTTGGCCACTATTGTGGCCGGCCTTGCTGCTCAGGTGCAGATGCCGGTGGCTGCTCAATCTACTAAAAGACCCAGAGTTTCTGTTTCCTCTGATTCTGAGGGTGAAGGTGATGGGGCTGTTATGGCGGGGGTCTTCTTATCGGGGTCCCGCTCCTCCCTGGATCTAGTGGGGTCCGAGGTGGAGGCTGAGGTTGAGGGGGTTGATAATTCTCCCCCTGGCTCGCCTGAAGAGCTTGCAATCATGGATGAATTGATTGCTTCCATAAAAAAAACGCTGCGTTTGCAGGATGAAGTGTGTCCCCCCGCTGCCTTGGCGGCTTATGGGACGCAGAGAACACGCAGGACGCCGCAGGTTTTTCCCTGCAATGATGATTTTCAGCGCGCTGTTAAGGAACAATGGCGCGATTTACGCAAACCTTTTGCTGTGCCAAGTAGGTTCAAGCTGCGTTATCCTTTTTCGCCTTCCACTGATGAACGGTGGTGTGTACCACCCCCGGTGGATCACGCAATTGCGGTTTTGAACAAATCCACTGCGATTCCTGCAGAGGATTCCCCGGTGTTCCGTGATGCCACGGATAGAAGAATGGAGTCTCTTGCCCGTCATACTTATTCTGTTACGGGTTCTATGCTTAAAGCTCTGTTTGCCTCTCTCATGGCGGCCCAGGCTGTCGCAAGTTGGACGCAGATGCTTAGGCGCGTCCTAGTGGCCGATTCGGCCTCGCCGGCGACCCTGGATATGGTGGATCAAATCCACCAGGGTGTCATGTATCTGTGTGATGCGGACTTGGACTTAGTCCCGTTGGCTGCACGTGTACACAGCGTGGCGGTGTTGTCTCGCCGCCTGGTTTGGTTGAAGTGTTGGTCGGTGGACCAATCTTCACATAAGACCTTAGCCAATCTGCCTTATGATGGGTCTCGCCTTTTTGGGGAGTCCTTGGATGTGTTGATTAAGGGGATCACCGGAAGTAAGAGCACTCTCTTGCCCCATTTCCCCAAGGCTAAGGGGGCTTCTGGGAAGAAGCATGCTAATTTTCGGCCCCCTCAGGGGTCCTTTCGTGCCTTTCGGTCGCACTACAAGGGCAAACCATTCAAGGGACAAGGCTCTCAAAAGAAGCCCTGGTCTGGTAAACAGAAGTCCGGTCAGTCCGGACCCGCTGCCCATAACAGTGCGGCCTGAAGGGGCGCCCTCACCCAGTTTTGGGGTGGGGGGACGCTTGCTCGGTTTTCTTCAACCCTGGTTGGCCCGCGTGCGGGACAGGTGGTTTCAGGAGATCGTTCGATCTGGTTACAAGATCGAGTTTCTCTCTCGGCCGGAGAGCAGATTTTTTCCCTCAAATCTTCAACTGTCTCCAGAGCGTTTACGGGACCTGCACCTGGCGGTGCGAGACCTGAGGGCTCAGGGAGTGGTGGTTCCGGTGCCTCATCGGGACAAATTTCGGGGGTTTTTATCCCAATCTGTTCACCGTGCCCAGGAAGGAGGGCAAGGTTCGTCCAATTCTGGACTTGAAGGCTCTAAACCGCTCTGTGCGGGTTCGCAAGTTCCGCATGGAATCCCTGCGGTCGGTGGTGGCTGCCCTGGTTCCAGGGGAATTCATGGCCTCCATCGATTTGAAGGATGCGATTTGAAGGATGCGTATCTTCACATCCCCATTTTCGAGGGTCACCAGAGGTACCTTCGATTCGCCATTGCGGAGGATCACTACCAGTTCGTGGCGTTACCTTTTGGTCTCGGCTCCGCGGGTTTTCACCAAGGTGCTTGCATCGGTTCTGGCATTATTGGAAGCCCAGGGCATCTCTGTCCTGGGGTATCTGGACGACATTCTGGTTCGGTCTGCGACCAGCCAGGGTCTGGAGAAGGACCTGTCTGTCACGATGCAAACTCTGCAGGAGTTTGGTTAGACGATAAATTTTCCAAAGTCGACACTGAATCCGTCGGTTCGTCTTCCCTACCTGGGAATGATCCTGGACTCGGTTCAGGCGAAGGTCTTCCTGCCGGAAGACAAACTCGGAACTCTTCAGGAGGAAGTCCGGTCCCTCAGGGACTTTCCGCACTCGTCTCTGCGGACGTGCATGAGATGTCTGGGATTGATGGTCTCGGCCTTCGAGGCGATTCCCTTCGCCCAGTTTCACACGCGGGGTCTCCAAGCGGAGATCCTGTCCAGGTGGGACGGGCGACCTCAATCTCTGGATCTTCAAATCTCGTTGGGCCATCGCACCAGAAGGGACCTTCTGTGGTGGCTCCAGTCCACGATGGTGTCGGGGGGCAAGTCTTTTCGTCCTATCTCGTGGACGGTGATCACCACGGATGCCAGCCTGTCGGGCTGGGGTGGTGTTCTGGGCGTTCTGTCCGCCCAGGGAACTTGGTCGGAGGGGGAGTCCTCCCTTCCGATCAACATTCTGGAATTGCGTGCGATAAATCTCTGTCTTCATCGTTGGACGGACCGGCTGCAGGGCTGCCCGGTTCGGGTGCAGACGGACAATGCCACGGCGGTGGCCTACATCAACCAAGGGGGCACCAGGAGTGCCCGAGCGGCTCGAGAAGTGGCCGACATTCTGTCCTGGGCCGAGACTCATGTCCCGGCGATAACGGCGGTTCACATTCCGGGGGTGGAGAACTGGCAGGCGGACTATCTGAGTCGCCAGACCCTGGATCAGGGGGAATGGTCTCTCCACCCGGCTGTCTTCCAGATGTTGTGCGCGAAGTGGGGTCTTCCAGATGTGGACCTGTTCGCGTCTCGTCTCAACAACAAGGTGAGAAGGTTCGTGGCAAGGACGCGCGACCCTCGGGCAGATGCGTTAGTGGCCCCGTGGCATCAGTACAAGCTGATGTACGCGTTTCCACCGATGGTTGCTGTCCAGGTTCCTTCGCAGGTTACACTCGGAACGCAGCACGGTGATTCTTGTGGCGCCGGATTGGTCACGCCGGTCCTGGTACGCAGACCTCGTAAATCTGGCGGGCGACGCCCCGTGGCGTCTGCCTCTTCGAGACGATCTCCTGTCTCAAGGGCCAATATACCATCCTGCTTTAGTCGCTGGCTTTGACGGCCTGGCTGTTGAGACCGAGGTCCTGAAGGAGAGGGGTCTCTCCCCTGAGGTCGTTCATACCTTGATCAACGCGAGGAAGTCTTCCTCGGGGAAGGTTTACTACCGTACTTGGAAGGCCTATTTTGCCTGGTGTGAGTCCAGGGGGTTTTCACCCCGCACGTACTCGGTTTCCCGAGTGTTGTCCTTCCTTCAAACAGGTGTCGATCAGCGTTTGGCGCTGGCTACGATAAAGGGTCAGGTGTCTGCGCTGGCCGTTCTTTTTCAACGTCCCGTGGCTTCCAACTCCTTGGTTGGCACCTTTGTTCAGGGAGTGCGGCATCTGGTTCCTCCTAGGAGGGATCCTCTGCCCCCTTGGGACTTGAATCTCGTTCTATCTGTGTTACAACGTGCTCCTTTTGAACAGATCAGGGAGATCTCTTTGTCTATGTTGTCCAAAAAGGTCGCCTTTTTGGTTGCGATCACTTCGGCTCGCAGAGTGTCGGAGCTGGCGGCTTTGTCCTGCAAGTCTCCGTATCTGGTTATTCACTTGGATAAGGTGGTCTTGCGACCTAATCCTTCTTTTCTTCCGAAGCGAGTTTCGGAATTCCATATCAATGAGGATATTGTCTTGCCTTCGCTGTGCGCGAAGCCTAAACATCCGAAAGAGGTGAGACTACATTCTTTGGATGTTGTTCGGGTGATAAGGGTTTACCTTAAATCGACTGAGTCTTTTCGAAAGACGGATTCCTTGTTTGTTCTTCCAGAGGGTCCTCGGAAGGGCATGGCGGCGTCGGCCTCTACCATCGCCAAAATGGATCAGGCATACCATTGAACGGGCCTATGCTTTTGCAGGAGAAGGTTCCCCCTGTGCCTGTGAAGGCGCACTCTACTAGATCTCTGAGTACGTCTTGGGCCTGTCGTCATGGGGCTTCTGTAGCCCAGGTGTGTAAGGCGGCGACCTGGTCGACCGTACACACTTTCACAAAATTCTACAAGGTAGATGTTCAGGCATCGGCGGATGCTTCCTTTGGCCGCAAGGTTCTTAGTGCGGCTGTTCCCTAGGATCACCTGTTGGGATCCCTGGCTGTTGGGATATGTCTTTTATCCCCTGGTTATTTGTTTTTCCTGGGTTGTTGCTCCTGTTGCGCAAGTTTTTTCCTATTGCCCAGCTGGTTTCCTTCCTTTGGTAAGGTTCCTTTCTTTGATGCGGAGACTGCGTTGCCTTACGGCGCGGATGCGTTTCCCACCCCTCATGTTTGCACTGCTTTGGGACGTCCCCATTGTGACAAATATGAAGAGGCGGCGACTGTCGGAGGACGTAAGAGAAAACGGAATTTTTGTAAAATCTTACCTGTAAAATTCCTTTCTCTGAGTCCTCCGACAGTCGCCGCCCCCGCCCCTCTTTTGGGGTTTTGGTTATATACTCTACTGCTATTCCACTGAAACTGAGATATGGTTGCAGGAAGTAGGAGGGTATTGACTGAGGGGACCACCCCTTGAGGGTGGGATATGTTAAAAGCTTTAATGTTAACATATTTTGTTGCCTAGCTACTCCTTCGGAGCAAAGTCTAATACCCCATTGTGACGAATATGAAGAGGCGGCGACTGTCGGAGGACTCAGAGAAAGGAATTTTACAGGTAAGATTTTACAAAAATTCCGTTTTACCTAGAAAAATGGTGACTTGTTCAATATTTTTTTTTTTTTTTTTTATATTTATAGCACTGATTACTGTAGTAATGTCACTGGTACCCCCAAAAATGTCAGTCAAGGGTCCGATCTGTCCGCCGCAATGTCGCAGTCCTGCAAAAAAAATCGCAAAAAAAACGCAAATCGCCGCCATTACTCGTTAAAAAAAAAAAAAAAAAACACCAAAAACGACAAATCTTTCCCTTAGTTAGTAAATGCAATAACTTTTGCGTTTTTTTTTTTTTTTTTTTTACCAAAAATATGTAGCAGAAAACAAATTGGCCTAAAATGATAAAAAAAAATAGATTTTTACATTTTTGGGGGGGGGGGGGGGAGAATTTCATATAAAAAAAATGTGAAAAATATTGTTATTTTCTCTTACGTCCTCCGACAGTCGCCGCCTCTTCATATTCGTCACTAATGGGGTTATTGACCTTTGCTCCGTAGGAGTAGCTAGGCAACAGAATATATTATCAAAGCTTTTAGCATATCCCACCCCCAGGGGGTGGTCCCCTCAGTCAATACCTTCCTGCATTTCCAACTCAGTTTCTAATGCCTAGCTCAGGAGTAGGCTGGCTGTTCCTGTGCTGGGGCTCTTAGTCTCAGCTTCTTTTCTCTTTTTGATTTTATTTGGAGTTTTTTTCGCTTTCTTTTACTTAGCTGTTTATTTCAGCATTAGTTTGCTTCTTCTGATGAAGATGATCGTGCGGAGCTGGGTCTCAGTCTGGCCACCGTGGTTCCCAGGGCTCAGGGCCAGGGGCTTCCCAGCCTGCCATCGAGCGTTCAGCTTAGGTTTTGCCCTGGCACATTGAACGACCCATCCCTGTTCGCTGCAGGGATGCAATCGGTGAGGTGGCTACCTCACTGGACGCCATTGCGGTTTCGCACCGCAGTTCCACTGCGTCATGCTTGCGACACTCCCTGTCCTCAGTGCTGCGGTTTGGTCGCTGGAGCAGGCTCCCCACGCCATCCGGACTGGTAAGTGTAACTCTATGTGGGGACCTGTCTATTTGGGTGTCAGTCTGGGACTGTGTGACCCTGCATGTCTGTGTGGCTGCTGTGCTCCCTGTCAGTTCCTGTGTGGACCTGCTGCCTGTGTGTGGGCTTTGAAGGGGGGGGGGCTCTCCCGCTCTGCTGGGTGTCAGCAGGAGGCAGTCAGATTTTGGGCATGCTGTGCGGCGATCGCTGCGGCGACCCACCATTTTTTTGAGGCAAAATCATGGTGGCCGGGCCTGGATGGTAATGCACGGCGTTTTTGGTGCCAAACGCCGCCAAAAGATGGCGATCAGGCCACATGTCGGCGCCGTTTTCCATTTGCCCATAGAATCCTCAGCCGAGCGGCCATGTTTGTGTAGCCTTGCATAGGCTTCATAGGGGCGGTCAGTCTTGCATCACTTCCTTTTGCTCTGGGACAGCGATCGGTGGCAGCAGCCTGTGTGATCTCTCCAGGTTTTTATCTTCCCTTTCTTCCTGTATTCCTTGCCCATTTTCTTGTCCCTGTAGGGGTCGGTGTATTCAGTGGGTGCGGGGGGCTACGCTCGCCGCAATCTTAAAGGGGCAGTACTCCTTTTTTCCTAATATTGCTGGGGCATGGATTTTCAGGAATGCAAGTTTCCTCCCACCTTGGTGGGGGGGGCAAGGGGCTGCTGCTTCCCCCGAGGGGGCTGATCTGGCCACTATTGTGGCAAACTTGGCTGCTCAAGTGCAGATGCTGGTGGCTGATCGATCCACAAAATGGCCCAGGGTGTCTATTTCCTCTGATTCAGAGGGCGATGGGGCTGCTATGGCTGGAGTGCCCTTCTCAGGGTCTCACTCATCTCTAGACCTTGTGGGGTCTGAAGGGGAGGCTGAGGTGGAAGGGGTTGATTATTCTCCCCCTGGCTCGTCTGAAGAGCTTGCACTCATGGATGAGTTGGTTGCTTCTATCAAGCAAACGCTACATTTACATGATGAACCATGTCCTCCAGTTTTGATGTCCTCTTATGGGACGCAAAGAAAGCGCAAAACATTGCAGGTTTTTCCTTGCTCTACGGAATTTCAGCGCACTGTTGATGAGCAATGGGGCAATTTAAAGAAACCTTTCGCTGTGCCGAGTAGGTTCAAGCTGCGTTATCCGTTTACTTCCGCCACTGATGAGCGTTGGTGTGTGCCGCCTCCAGTAGATCACGCGGTGGCGATTTTGAATAAGTCCACTGCGATTCCTGCTGAGGATACCCCGGTGTTCCGGGACCCTACGGACAGGAGATTGGAATTTCTGGCCCGTCATTCTTATACGGTTGCTGGTTCTATGCTGAAGCCTATTTTTGCTTCCATTATGGCAGCCCAAGCCATTGCGGATTGGACGCAGGTGCTCAGGCGCACCCTGGTGGCTGACTCTGCCCCGCCGACAACTTTGGCTATGGTGGATCAAATTCATCAGGGTGTCATGTATTTGTGTGATGCGGACTTAGATATGGTCCCTTTGGCTGCGCGTCTTTCTAGTGTGGCGGTCTTGAACCGTCGCCTGATATGGCTGAAATGTTGGTCTGTTGACCAATCTTCCCGCAAGACTTTAGCTAATTTGCCCTACGCGGGATCTCGCCTTTTTGGCGAATCTTTGGATACTCTGATAAAGGGTATTTCTGGGGGTAAGAGCACTCTCTTGCCCCAAACTCACAAGAATAAGTTTGTTCGTGGTAAGAAGAATACCTCGTTTAGGCCCTCTCAGGGGTCCTTTCGTACCTTTCGGTCGCACTATAAGGGCAAGCCCTTCAAGGGCCAAGGCTCCCAGAAGAAACCGTGGACGGGTAAGCAGAAGTCCAGCCAGTCCGGGTCCGCTGCCCATAACAATGCGGCCTGAAGGGACGCCCTCACCCGGTTCTGGGGTGGGGGGACGTTTGCTCGGTTTTCTTCAACCCTGGCTGGACCGCATTCGGGACAGAGGGGTTCAGGAAATCGTTCGATCTGGATACAAGATCGAGTTTCTCTCTCGGCCGGCGGGCATATTTTTCCCCTCAAACCTTCAGCTGACTCCGGAGCGCTTGCAGGATCTGCACCTGGCGGTGCGGGACCTGCGGGCCCAGGGAGTGGTGGTTCCGGTGCCTCATCGGGACAGATTTCGGGGGTTCTATTCCAATCTGTTCACTGTGCCCAGAAAGAAGGGCAAGGTACGTCCGATTCTGGACTTAAAAGCTCTGAACCGATTTGTGCGGGTTCGCAAGTTCCGCATGGAATTCCTGCGATCAGTGGTGGCTGCCCTGGTTCCGGGGGAATTCATGGCCTCCATCGACTTGAAGGATGCATACCTTCACATCCCCATTTTCGAGGGTCACCAGAGGTACCTTCGATTTGCCATTGCGGGGGATCATTATCAATTTGTGGCGTTGCCCTTTGGTCTCGCTTCGGCTCCGCGGGTTTTCACCAAGGTGCTTGCGCCGGTTCTGGCCTTATTGAGGGCCCAGGGCATTTCTGTCCTGGGGTATCTGGACGATATCCTGATTCGGTCCGCGACCAGTCAGGGCCTGGTGAACGACCTGTCCATCACGATGCAGACTCTGCAGGAATTCGGTTGGACGATAAATTTTCCAAAGTCAACGTTGTGTCCGTCGGTTCGTCTTCCCTACCTGGGGATGATTCTGGACTCTGTTCAAGCGAAGGTCTTCCTGCCGGAAGACAAGCTTCGGACACTTCAGTGCGAAGTCAGGTCCCTCAGGGACAATCAGTGCTCGTCCCTCTGGACGTGTATGAGGTGTCTGGGTTTGATGGTTTCGACCTTCGAGGCGATTCCCTTCGCCCAGTTTCACACACGGGAGCTTTAGGCAGAGGTCCTGGCCAAGTGGGACGGGCGTCCTCAATCTCTGGATCTCCGGCTGTTGTTGAGCCGTCTCACCCGCAGGGGTCTTTTGTGGTGGCTCCAGTCCCCGGCGGTGTCGGGGGGCAAGTCCTTTCGTCCCTTGTCGTGGACGGTGATCACCACGGATGCCAGCCTGTCGGGCTGGGGTGGTGTTCTGGGCGTTCTGTCCGCCCAGGGTACTTGGTCGAAGGAGGAATCCTCCCTTCCGATCAACATTCTGGAATTGCGAGCGATAAATCTGTCTACTGCGTTGGACGGACAGGCTTCATTGCCGTCCAGTTCGGGTACAGACGGACAATGCCACAGCGGTGGCCTACATCAACCACCAAGGGGGCACCAGGAGTGCCCGAGCGGCTCGGGAAGTAGCCGACATTCTGTCTTGGGCCGAGACGCACGTCCCGGCGATAACGGCAGTTCACATTCTGGGAGTGGAGAACTGGCAGGCGGATTATCTGAGTCGCCAGACCCTGGACCAGGGAGAATGGTCCCTTCACCCGGATGTCTTCCAGATGTTGTGCGCGAAGTGGGGGTCCCCAGATGTGGACCTGTTCGCGTCTCGTCTAAACAACAAGGTGAAAAGGTTCGTGGCAAAGACGCGCGATCCTCGGGCAGACACCTCAGACGCGTTAGTGGAGCCCTGGCATCAGTATCGCCTGATGTATGCCTTTCCACCGATTCAGCTGCTGTCCAGGCTCCTTCGCAGGTTGGCCTCGGAACCGCACACGGTGATTCTGGTGGCACCGGACTGGCCTCGCCGGTCTTGGTACGCAGACCTTGTGAATCTGGCGGTCGACGCTCCGTGGCGTCTGCCTCTTCGAGAAGATCTCCTGTCTCATGGACCGATATTCCATCCTGCTTTACAGTCGCTGGCTTTAACGGCCTGGCTGTTGAAAGCCAGGTCCTGAAGGATAGGGATCTTTCCCCTGAGGTCATTCCCACTTTGATCAAGGCTAGGAAGGCCTCTTCGTGGAAGATTTACTACCGTACTTGGAAGGCTTACTTTGCCTGGTGTGAGTCCAGGGGGTATTCCCCTCGCTCGTACTCGGTGTCGAGAGTGTTGGCTTTCCTTCAAACGGGCGTGGACCAGCGTTTGGCGTTGGCCATGATTAAGGGTCAGATTTCTGCGCTGGCCGTTCTCTTTCAACGCCCTGTGGCATCTAACTCTTTGGTTAGCACCTTTTGTTCAAGGGGTGCGACATTTGGTCCCTCCTAGGAGGGAGCCTTTGCCTCCATGGGATTTGAACCTTGTTCTGTCTGTGTTACAACGTGCTCCTTTTGAAAAGATTAGGGAGATCTCGTTGTCTTTGTTGTCCAAGAAGGTTGCCTTCTTGGTGGCGATCACTTCGGCTCGCAGAGTGTCGGAGCTGGCGGCCTTGTCCTGCAAATCTCCGTATTTGGTGATTCACTTGGATAAGGTGGTCTTGCGACCTAACCCGTCTTTTCTTCCGAAGAGGATCTCGGAATTTCACCTCAATGAGGATATTGTTCTGCCTTCGCTTTGCACGAAGCCTAAGCATCCAAAGGAGGTGGCGTTGCATTCCTTGGATGTTGTTAGGGCGATCAGGGTTTACCTGTCATCGACTAAATCCTTTCACAAGTCGGATTCTCTTTGTCCTTCCTGAGGGACCTCGGAAGGGCATGGCGGCGTCGGCTGCGACCATCGCCAAATGGATCAGACAGATGATTGTGCAAGCCTATGCTTTGAAGGGGAAGGTTCCTCCTTTTTCCTGTGAAGGCGCACTCTACCAGGTCTCTGAGTACGTCTTGGGCCTATCGTCATCAGGCTTCTGTGGCCCAGGTGTGTAAGGTGGCGACTTGGTCGTCCGTTCACACCTTCTCAAAATTTTACAAAGTGGATGTTCAGGCATCGGCAGATGCTTCCTTTGGCCGTAAAGTTCTTAGTGCGGCAGTGCCTTAGGGTCCCTTGTTTGGGCTCTTGGCTGTTGGGGTGTTTTTACCCCTAGGATTACTTGTTCTTCCTGGGTTGTTGCTCCTGTTGAGCGCCTTTTCCTGTTGCCCAGTTGGTTCTCTTACTTTGGTAAGGTTCCTTTCTCTGATTTGGGTACTGTGTTGCTTTAGGCGCGGCAGCTTTTTTCCCACCCCTCATGTCTACACTGCTATGGGACGTCCCCATTAGTGGCGAATATGAAGAGGCGGCGACTGTCGGAGGACGTAAGAGAAAACGGAATTTTTGTAAAATCTTACCTGTAAAATTCCTTTCTCTGAGTCCTCCGACAGTCGCCGCCCCCGCCCCTCTTTTGGGGTTTGTTTATGTACTCTACTGCTATGCTACTGAAACTGAGTTGGAAATGCAGGAAGCAGGGAGGTATTGACTGAGGGGACCACCCCCTGGGGGTGGGATATGCTAAAAGCTTTGATATTAATATATTCTGTTGCCTCGCTACTCCTACGGAGCAAAGGTCAATAACCCCATTAGTGACGAATATGAAGAGGCGGCGACTGTCGGAGGACTCAGAGAAAGGAATTTTACAGGTAAGATTTTACAAAAATTCAGTTTTTTCAAAATTGTCGCTCTTTTTTTGTTTATAGCGCAAAAAGTAAAAATCGCACAGGTGATCAAATACCACCAAAAGAAAGCTCTATTTGTGGTAAAAAAAAAGATGTAAATTTCGTTTGGGTACGGCGTTGCATGACCGCGCAATTGTCAGTCGCACAGTGCCGAATCGCGAAAAAATGGCCCAGACGTAAGACAGCAAAATCCTCCGGTGGTAAAGTGGCTATACAGTCCCTCCTGTATTAAAATGTGTTTGATGCCTTGGCGCCAAACCCGCTTGGACTGTTCCTGGGTTCTGTCCCATGTGTGGTTTACCACTGCCAATAATAGATGAGCCTATCTTATCTATCTATCTATCTATCTATCTATCCAGAAAGTATTTACAGCACTACACTTTTTCCACATTTTGTTAGGTTTGTCTTATTCCAAAATTGAGTCAATTCGTTATTTCCCCCAAAATTCTAAAAACAATACTCCATAATGGCAACAGGAAAGAAGTATGTTTTGAAATCTTTGCAAATTTATTAAAAATAAAAAAAATCCTATGTACAGAAGTATACACAGCCTTTGCTCAGTGCTTTGTTGAAGCACCTTTGGCAACCATTATAGCCTAGAGTCAATTTGAGTATGATGCTACAAGCTTGGCCCACCTATTTTTGGACAGTTTCTCCCATTCTTCTTTGCAGATCTCTCCAGAGATGTTCAATCGGGTTCAAGTTTGGGCTATGCCTGGTTTCCTCCAGACAGGAAGCTTGGCATTCAGACCAAAGTGTTCAATCTTTGTTTCATCAGACCAGAGAATTTTGTACATCATGGTCTGAAAGTCCTTCAGGTGCCTTATGATAAACACCAGGTGGGCTGTCATATGCCTTTTACTTAGGAGTGGTTTCCATCTAGCAACTCTACCATCCAAGCCTGATTGGTGGAGTGCTGCAGAGATGGTTGTTCTTCTGGAACATTCTCCTTTCTCCACAGAGAAACCCTGGTGCTCTGTGAGAGGGACCACACGGTTTTTCGTCACCTCCCTGGCTAAGGCCCTTTTCCGATCGCTCAGTTTGGCCGGGCGGCCTGCTATAGGAAGAGTCCTGGTGGTTCCAAACTTCTTCCATTTACGGATGATAGAGGCTACTCATTGAAACCTTCAATGCTGCAGAATTTTTTCTGTACCCTTTCCCAGATCTGTGCCTTGATATAATAATCCTGTCTCTAATGCCCCGTACACACGCAACGATTGTTGGCCGTGAATTTTCGGCCAACGTCCGATCGGCCGATTTTCGGCTTGTTAGTATGATGCTTCCGACAACCGACTGCGACTTTTCGGCCGAACAAAATCTGGTGTGCAGGCTATAAAATTTTTGTTGGCCGTCAATAGAACGGCCGATTGTTCCTCAGTCAGTACAGATTTCGGCAGACAAAAATCAGATGAGCAAGACTGGGCATGCTCAGAGAAGAAAAAACACACGGAAAGTAAACCAGCACATGACATCACTTCTGAAGTTTGTTGTTGTTGGCCGAAAAAATTTGTGTGCAGTCTAGAGCACATTTCAACCAACACAACAACACTGGACAAAAGACGGCCGATCGGTCGGCCGATAATCGTTGCGTGTGTGCGAGGCTTTAGGTCTACAGACAATACTTTGTGGACTTCATGGCTCGGTTTGTACTCGGACATGCACTGGGACCTTATAGAGAAAGGTGTGTGTCTTTCCAAATCATGTCTAGTTAACTGAATTTACCACAGGTGGACTCCAATCAAGTTGAAGAAACACCTCAAGGATGATCAGTGGAAACAGTGCACCTGAGCTCTATTTTGAGTGTCATGGTGAAGCCTGTGAATACTTATGTACATGGGATTTTTTATATATATAATTTTTTTTTATAAATTTGCAAAGCTTTCAAACAAACTTCTTTCACATTGTCTGTCATTATAGGGTATTGTTTGTAGAATTTTGAGGAAAATAATGAATTTATTCCATTTTGAAATAAGGCTGTAACATAAAATGTGGAAAAAAGTGAAGCGCTGTGAATACTTTGCTGATGCATTGTATATTTGAGACCTGGAGAGAAATGCATCTGCGTTTCCTTCAAATGATAAGGGCTTGTTTTGATGTCAGAACATACTGTACCGGTTATATAGTATGCTTGTTTTCTGCCAAGACTTCTGTTCCCAGGATCACCCTGTCCTGGCATCACTCTTGAAGCCATAACTTTGGTCTATGTGACCGTGTGAACAAAGAAAACCAAATATTATTGAATGGCATTGTTTACTTCTCACCTTTTTACACGGGCCATTGACTATTCCAGAATGACGAGATCTACTGCCAAACATTAAAAGACTGGATTTAAATAGCAGCTGTTAGAATAATAATACATCATATAAAATCAATTGATTTTTTTTCACGTTTTTTTTTTTTATAGCATTTTATTGCATTTACATTTAACCTTAAGTCTTGAATGATTCTCTCATTCAGAGTAAAAGGCATACTCCCTTTTTACATTTTTACTATACTGTATGTAAACCCGAACAATTAACTTTTTGGTCCCTTGTTCTGGTAATCTCCATATGCAATTTAATATAATAGGCCATTAAATACTGTTTGCTGTACCTGTTCCATAACTACAAAAAATACCTTTTGATTCTGCCGAATATCTTGACAGCCAATACCTGCCTTTGCTGACTGTTATCAGTTACATTATGCCCAGCTAACTCTGAGGACTTCAAAATGTCCTCCTCTATTATGAAGAAGAGGAGTGTGGTGTTTATACCTCTGTCCTAGGGTAACCACGCTGCTTCTCTAGATACATTCTGGGTAGGGATGCAATAATATTTTTTTCTTTATGAGTATGTGTACTAATGCTTTTTTGGTAGTACTTACCAATATCTACCGCAACTGTTTCCTATGGCGCTTTTCCACTGCATGGAACCGAACGATTCGGCTTGCTTTTGTGCTTTTCCACTGCTGGTACCGCATGGTACGGTGTAGGAACGGTTTGGTACGGTACGGCGGTGCTTTTCCACTGCATGGAACCGAACGGTACGGCTCTCTAAAACAGTACCATCTCGATTGTGGTTCCAAGTGGTACCATACCCCACAATCCTTTGCATGCAGTCACTACTAGCCACTGATTGGTTAGAGAATCGTTGTTATCCCACCCACTTAACTTTAGTACTACTTGAGTGGAAAAGCAAACCATACCAAACCGTACTGAACTGTTCCAACACCGTACCATGCGGTACCAGCAGTGGTAAAGCAAACCGGGCCAAGCAGGGCCGAGTAGAGCCGAGCCGGTACTTGCAGTGGAAAAGTGCCAATATTTACACTTCAGCTGTCAGCAATGGTACTAAGCATTGAAAAGTTATTTACAAATTAAATAGTTTTTTTGTTTTTGTTTTTTTTTTTTTTTTAATTTTGTGTTTTTTTTCAATGTAAAACCTGTAAATATATGTTAAAGGTGTAAAAAATATTAACAAACAAAGCAAACAAAATATTTTTACCTGATAAGTTTTTTTTTAAAATAAAATGTGAACAGAAAAAAAATAAATCAGGAAAATAATTGAATAGAGAAAGAGAATAAGGAATTATTTAGGGATGATTAGTAAAATGAGTAATGAGCTGATGAGTAAATTAAGGGTTAATAAGTGGTTAAATCAGAGAAACATTTCATAAAAAAAAAAACTGACTTCATCTGCAGATCTAACTTCATCCCTGTGATCAGTAGATGAGAAGAAACCAAAAGATAAAAAAAAATGTTTCTTTTTACCTTTCTGTTTCAGCAGCTAAGCAATGTTGTTGACGAACAATGCCGGGCTGCTGTTTTTTTTTTTTTTTTGACCGCTCCAATTGCCCGAACTTCGTTTACACTTCAGCTGTCAGCAGGGAACCGCAGTGACAGCTGAATAAGTCATTGGTTGCGGCGGGCCCTGCTCTTTCATAACCAATAATTTCCAGCTTTTTTTTTTTTTCAAATTTCAGCTGTTAGTGGGGGAATCCCGCTGACAGCTGAAAGAACCAAGCCTGAAAGGTTTTGCAGCATTTGCACAAATACCGATACTCATGCAATTGCTTCGTAACGGCACCAATACCAGTATCGGTGCAAACCTAATACTTAGCCATTAAGCATTGTTACCCTAGTACAGGAAGTGTTAAAAATAAAGGACTAAAAGCCGAAAAAAAAAAAAAAAACGCCCAGCCTCCCCATCAAAGGATTTCTAAGCTGCGATATATTGCATTCTTGCTTTTAAGTTTTATATATGTTTTAGGGCTAAACTACTTAAGCAATTTAACGGTTTGTTGACAATCCTCAAATCTTAATCTTTAATACTTAAAAGCTAATGTGGGGTCTTTGGGCACCTGTAATCCTCCCGGGGGCTTGGTCCCTTAGGGTAGGTCCTTCCTGAGATGCCGGTGTTCGGTCAGAATAGCGAACCAGCCAGATTAGGTACCGGAAGTGACACTCCGTCATCTAGGCATGTGTTCAGTCCACTGCTACCAGGTTTGCTAATTTGATAGAACACCTGCAGTCAGAAGGCAGCAGTGGAAATCTTACTACACCCAAGCTAAGTCTTGAATTTCAGAGTGTTTTAAGCATTAAAGTGAGCGTATATAAATAAATATAGTGTATTGATATCTGTGATGCTGTTTGGATGTTTAATTTTGAAAGCCTAAAGATTTAACGCGGAGCAGTGTGGGGTGTACCAACATGGCCTCCGCCACCTTCCTACTGCTGGCATCCAGCTTCTTTCAAAATGTAACATCAGCATCACAGATAGCAATATACTATATTTATACACACTCACTTTATTGCTAAAATTACTCTGAAACTTAGAGTAGCTGGGTGTAGTAAGATGTCCGCTGCCGCCTTCTGACTGCAGGTGTTCTGTCAGATTAGCAAACCTGGTAGTGGTGGATTCATGCACAGATGATGGAAGGTCACTTATGTTACCCAATCTGACAGGTTCGCTATTCTGACAGAACACAGACAACCCTGCCCCTAACAATTTTCCCTATTGTTGCCATTCCTGTGACCCAGTGTTGTAATAATATTAGCTACCATGTATATGATTCTTTCTAATTCTTTTGTTTTTCATTTCATATTTAGCTCCTGCGAGGGTAATTTTTCCCTAATTGTTTTTGTTGAATCGCAATAAACCTATTGTAACAGAAGAGCTAAGGAAGGGCATTGCTGCTATTTTGCTTTACCACAAGCATAAGTTGATTCCCCCATCAACACAGTCACTGTCAGAAGAAAATAATTCTTACTAGCAGCTATAGCTGCTGGCAATAATCGCATGGCAAAAAGTCGTCATGCTGGTTGTGCCCAAGTCAATCAATGGATCAACTTTGGTGCACTCAGCCATCCATACTGCAGTGAAAGTGGGCCTATTCCTCAGAGTCAACGCATGCTCTAAAGAGTATATAGAGAGGATAACGCTCGGGGTACCCGAACACCTTTTTGTCTTGAATTCCTCACGAGATGTCGCAGTGCACTTTCTGACATGACAATGCATAAGCTGTAGAACAATTTTATAGAATATAAACTACCATTGTCTGTCTAAAGCAAGCCGATTGGGGCGGAGATTTTGGTGCTGACGTCATGCCGCTGCTCGATTCCGGGTCAGCAGCGGCTTTTAGATGTGAGTGTTAAGGTTGACAGTCCTGATTAAAAATACTACACTATTGGAATCTTCTCCTGGCTCTCTGGTGAATTTTATTCATTCAGTGTTGGAAGCTCTTGAGATGTCCTGGGAATTCCTATATTCCAAAGATCCGTGTTTAACCACTTCTGGACCGGAAGGTTTTACCCCCTTAATGACCAGGCCATTTTTTGCAACATAGCACTGCGTTACTTTAACAAAAAATTGCATGGTAATGCAATGCTGTACCCTAAAAACAAATTGGTGTCCATTTTTCCCCACAAATAGAGCTTTCTGTTGGTGGTATTTGATCACCTCTGCAATTTTTTTTTGTTTGTGCTACAAACAAAAAAAGAATTCAGGGGAAAAAAAACAATATTTTTTACTTTCTGCTATAAAACATTCCCCCCCCAAAAATGTAAAAATCGAATTTCATTCATTCCTGTTAGTATGTAGCAGTCCTGTTTGGCAAATGTCGATCATTTGATTGACTTCAGTTGAAAGGTATTGTTGGAAAACTTGTCTCAACCACTGACTAGCGAATAAGCTGCAGCCACAGATCAGTGTGTTCTGACAGCTGTCTCAGAATACAGTACCACTGAGTCAGCTGCTCCCGCCTCTCCCCAGCCCAGCGCTCCAGTGAGAGCTGGAGGGGCATAGCAGAGAGCCCGTGACTGCACTCATGACTTTGTGCTCAGAGCGGAGGGGAGAACTGCGCGATCAGTGGTCTTTGATCGCTCAGTTCTCAGTGCAGGTACAGATGCAGCATCAGATTTACCTACTTTTTTTTTAAGTTTCTTTACCAATTTGCATTACACAATACAAAGTAAGCATAGGACAACGTAGTAAACAAGTGATGAGCAACAAAAACTGTAGAGAGAGTTCCATATGAGATATTACAGCAACTTAAAAGGTTCCAAGTCAGGTTGGTGATGCATAAACCAGTGTACATGTGTGTGACTAGATCTAGAATTTCCAATATATGCGGTAACCTGTCTTGGTAATATAAACCTTTTGGATGAACAATAAGAAATGTGCAATTAAGGATTCCGGGGTCTAAATACAACTCCCGGCGGAAAGCAGTACTGTTGGGATGTCAAATGGGGGATCTATGGTCTATGAGGGACTGATCCTATGTTTAAGAGTTATACAAAGAATGCATGGGGGAGAATCATGAGTTGTAAGGTGAAGAATGATAAGAGGGGGGGACATCAGCTTAACAGTGATTAGAGAGAAAATAGATTGGGGATGAGGATAAGGGGAAAAGAGGCAAAAAAAGGGAACAGAGACTGGAGAGAGCAAGAAGAACCGTGGCCACGGGTTGCCCCGCCTGAGGCCACCAACATCACTTATAAAGAGACACTGTGTTGCGAGAACTCTTGTATATAGGCATCAGTACAGACAAAATGTTGCCATGGCCTCCAGGTATCACGAAAGACTCTTCCCTATTATGATGAGTAGCCATAAGGTTTTCCATGTCCCGGAGTTCATTAATTTTAGAGAACCAAAGAGACCTTGTTGGTGGGTGCACGGACCTCCAGTAAAGGGGGATACAGGCCTTGGCCCCATTCAAAAGCTGGATGGTAAGAGAAGACTTATATTTGTTTATTGGCTCTTGAGTGTGGTTCAGCAAGCATGCCGCTGGGTCATCCGCCTGATCAACATTGGTCAGATGTTTAATGGTGCTGGTCACTGCCTGCCAAAAAGGTTTAAGTTTCGGGTAATCCCAGAAGATATGCAGCATGGTGCCCAGGTTAGCATTGCAGCGCCAACATGCATCCGGTACATGAGGAAAGTATTGATCTAAAGTTGTGGGTACCATGTACCACCTAGTCAAAATCTTATACCCGGTTTCTTGGACTTTCGAAGCAAGGTCGGATTCCCATCGGGAGAGAAATAAAGGCCCAAAGTCGGATGCCAGACGGGTCAGAGCTGCATATATGGTGGGCAGGCTTTGGCGAATCGGTTTCCCTCTGTGGCAAATACATTCCACTTCCATGAGTTGGCAAGGGATGCCCGGCGAGCGGAAATATTGACAAAGAAAGTGTCAGAGTTGAAAACTGCTCCAAAAGTCTAAAGGGGGGTCTGCAGCAGAAGTAATTGCGCTTGAAGAGATTTTACCACCCGTCCCAAGAAAATCCTATAGGTGTTAACCGGCCGCCCAACCCAAAACCTAGGAACTGGGGGTTCTGGAGGCCAGATGCAAACTTGGGATTGCCGAGGATAGGGGTCATGGGAGAAGGCAATAGGGAGATCAAGTGCTGCGGAAAGCCCTTTCTGGACACCTAAAGGATGACTAATGAGTTCCCTTGGTAACGGTGAGGCAATCCATGGCCAACTCTTCACTGTATGACCGGAATCCTCCATTTCCATATTCACCCATTGCTTAGATTCCACGTGGCAATACCAGTCCACCAATCTGTATAAGTGGGCTGCTCTATAGTAGGCCCGAATGTCAGGCAGACCCACGCCTCCTCGAGACTTGGAGAGATGTAGAAGCTGTAGCTGAAGACGTGGTTTCTGATGTGAGCAAACAAACTCCCGAAACATAGGGTTTATTTTACCTTCGCTTTTAAAGTATATGTGAATCCTTACCTTGTAAAACAACCCATTCAGTTTAAAATAGAAATTCACCGCAAAACATTTTGTGTGTGTATTATTAAATACCTTTTCTAATTTTTTTTTTTTTTTTTTACCAAGTGATCATATAACCTCTGTTCTCAGCTGCAGAAGGGCCTTAAAGGGGTGGGGACTTCAGGGGGGGGGGGGGGATGTATGTCTGCAGGAAGTAGAGAGCATAATACGGATCTTCTCAGTGTGGGGAGAGGGGGGGGGGGCATGTCAGCACAAGTCTTGGCCATCTTGTTCTCCCAGCACAGCCAGAAAACTGACTATACTAGGAACGATGTGCTCTCATGCCTGGCATGGTCAGTTTTAAATAGGAAAGCAGAGGGACTGTCAGAATCGCAGGGATTTCACACAAAGGAAGTAATACAAAGAGAACTGGATACTTTTTATACAAGTACATGGTACAGCAGGAACTTGATTGTTACAGCAGGAATATGAAATGTTGGGTTACCAAACACTTGAGGAATGGAAGAGGAATGAATACATAATTTGCAGCCTTCCTGTCAATAAGCATGCATATAAATACAGTAGGAAATGAAGAGTACATTTATGTGAGATCGGTGGTTTGTAGGAGACCACATACAGCATACATCTAACCTCTGTCATGTAAGCTAGAACTTCTCAGTCTAAATTTATACATCTATGTATCGCTAATGTACTTGCATTGATTTGATACATTGTTTGCTGTTTACTTATGTATTTGTGCCATTCACCTTCAGTTCACGTTTGGAGGTTATAGGTTGTAGATGGTTCACAATGACTGAGCCCCCATTTGCACTGGTGCGACATGTCATTTACAAATCGCACCTGAATTTGCATTGAATGTCGTTCTATGGCACCGTCTTAATGGGTGCGATATGAAGTAGCGCGATTGAGAAAAATAGTTCAGGCACTATTATTGGCAATTTCATGTGCGACTTGCATTGACCTCTGTGCATGAAATCGCACTGTCCTGCGGCTTTAAAACTGCTCTGAAGTAGCGCAATATCAAAGCCGCATTCAGTCTGAACGGAGTGATGTTTTTGTCCCGGTTCACATCTGAGCAAAGTGAAGTACTTTTTTCAATGCTTTACATTTGGATTCCCCATTGTATCTTATGTGCCTGTTCACACCTGAGCGTCGTGTTGCTTGAAGCTTGTCACTCGAAGATTAAAAAAGTACTCCTTTGGGCCAGTTTTTGGTCCCTATAGGCTTCAATGGGAGCGCCTGAAAATGTGCGTTTTTCTTGCCACTCCTAGTAACTAGCTTTCCATTGGCTAAAACAAAAATGCTCATGCCTGGAAATACCTGGAAGAGACTTGTACACACTCATAAAAAACACTCAAAGACTGAGCCTAGATCTCTCAGAAAACACATTAAGTGTATCTTCTTTTTTCAGACGTTCTCCTGTATATATCATTTTGGTTTAGGGCGTGTCTGTTTAGTGTCGCATGGAGTATACTGCTGTCACATTGCATAGTCATTCCTCAGCTGCTATTTATAACTACACAGACTGTGTACAAATCTACATAATAGGCATATCCTGCAACCACTTGTAAAGCAGCTGCTTCAAACATTACTTCACATTTTACAAGTTTATCCGGAGATCCTGTTTCCCGTCACTGCCAAGATAAGGGGAAACATGCTGCAGGAAAGAAAATGTCCTCGTACAGCTGCAAGATGACAACTTTCACTTTGTAGCAAGTGCAGAAACCAGCTGCTATCTGGGGACTAAGGGCTCGTTCACAGGTGTGGCTGAACTTACCACCTCTCTGAAAAGCTATCTGCAGTTGATTGCTTTTCAGAGGGTGTTTGAAAGGTGGTGAGAAGACAATATGCCTCTTCCTCCCCACAATTGCGGTGCATCCTCACGGGTCATGCTTGGCAGTGGCAACACCCTACGAATGCAGCATGCCATTTAGTTTCTGCCACGAAGCAAAAAGCTTGCGGTTGCCGCAAGTGTACAGCCCTGAGTGGATGGCTTTCTGGTTTAGCTTGGTGGTCGCCTGCTTTTACTGCCCCCTGGCCATCTATGGGAACAAAGCCTTAGGCTCTTTTCACACAGGCTGTCCGATTAGGTCCACCTGTCAGTTTTTCAGGCGGACCTGATCGGACCATCCAGACTTTTCTATGGAACGGCGGATGTCAACATGCCATTTAGTTTCTGCCACAAAGAAAAAGCTTGCTGTTGCCGCATGTGTACAGCCCTCAGTGGATGCATTTCTGGTTTAATTTGGTGGTCGGGGGGGGGGGGGGGGTAGTAAATCCACCGCTCAACCACCTGCTTTTACTGCCTACTAGCTGTCCATGGGGAAAAAAGCCTTAGGCCCTTTTCACACAGACTGTCCGATCAGATAACCTGTCAGTTTCAGGCGGACTTGATTGGACCATCAGACTTTTTTTTATGGAGCCGTGGATGTCAGCAGACATCGGTCTGCTGATATCCGCCGCCATCTGATCTTGTCCACCAAAAACAGACCGATGGTGGTCCTATTTTCCATCCGTTCAGTGAATCGGATGGTAACGGACATACGTCTGTTTCCACCAGATTGGCCCATAGAGGAGACGGAATGGTGTTCGTGTCCACGCAGAGCAGACGCAGACCTGTCAGCTTGCTCAGAGGGGATCAGCGGAGAGATCCCCGCTTAGCGTAGGCGCCCATGTGAAAGGGGCCTAAAGACTGGTATACACTTTTTTTTTTTTTTTTTTTACGTCCAATCCAGTGGGTTGGGTGAAATAAAATTGTCAGCTCCGTTCAAAGCCACTGTACTTCCTATGTGAAGTTAGTACAACGTTCTTCCCTTTGCCATTGGCTGAGAGTGCCGATCGGAAACGGCTGCATGCTTAGAATTATTTGTCCTCATGTAAAGGAAATCCTAGTTGTTTGTGTGGCCACTATGCAATTATGTTGTTAACATGCCACAAGAGGGCCGTTGGGTACTAACGCCCAGCCGCTACATAAATACCACTCTGTCTTGTTCTGGGGCACACTCCATTGGCGCCCCCTGAACTGTGACCAAGTGGTGACTTGACAGCTCATGGTCAAGTTCCAAAAATCGGGAGCTGGTAGGGCAGGCTCTCGATGACGTGAGCACTGTGGAGCCAATCACGGTGCTGCATGGTCAGGAGCACCTCCTACCAGCTTTCAGCATTAGTGGCCATTTTAAGCACCAACCTTTACTGATGCAAAGAGGTAAACAAACTATCGAATATATATCTGAAATAAAGAATCCAAAAATGCAGCGCTGAGTGAAAAATTCAATGCTTGCTCAATATCCATACAGATGAAATCCCTTCCATACAGATGAAATCCCTTTCATACAGATGAAATCAGTCGTGTGAAATGATAGCGCGCAACACCATAGTGCTCTTAAAGGGGCTGCTTACCAGACCATCATTATGTATGGAGCATGTAACAGAAACCACAGAGGGGGAGAGCCAGTAATAGAAAGGGCGAACTTCCGTCCAAATCCTCTCATCAGCTATCCTCTTCTTCTCAGAGTGGCAGGACACGTTTATAATGGGGCTGCCTAAGCTCTCATAATGAGGAGAGCCACCATCAGAAAGACAATGAGGCAAAGATAGTAAAGCCCCATTTTGATAGTAATACAACGGTTTATTAAAATTCTACTTACAAATGTGGTATGACATCAAGCAGCAAATAAATTAAAAGTAGTGGCCACGGCTCGGAAAGCGTACCAGCGGCATAACGTCCAGCCTAATATGTTTCATCCAATGGGATTTCTTCAGAGGCATGGACACAAGGACGCTGGTACGCATTAAATGGACGATAAACCAGAAATGTCAAAACCGGAAGGGACGATAGCCGGAAGTTGACATCTGGAATGCAATTGTTCTATGCGTTCCAAAAAGCAGGAAGTGCCAAATGACCAGCTTTTCACTTCATGAGAAGCGTGGAAGGGACAAGAATACAAACAATGTGATCCAACCGGCCATAGTCACTTCAGGTTAAGAACTAAAAATATACAATTAAAAATGAAATATACATCATCTTCCTAAAATTGCGCCACCATTCTTTTAAAAGGGAGACAAACAAAAAAGAGGGGAGAAGGGATGAATACAATGAATTATATATGTATCCGAAATCAACAATAGCAAGTGTAATCAACAAATATTATACCCCCCCGCATATATAACCTGCAGCCCCTTTAAGAGCACTCCTATGGTGTTGCGTGCTACCATTTCACACGACTGATGGTGAAGGGATTTCATCTGTGTGGACATTGAGCAATCATTGAATTTTTAACTCGGGGGCTCTATTTTTGGACTTTATTTTAATGTATCTGCCGTCAAACAGATTTATGCTAGCTGCTTGTATAGTGATGTTTTATGACCAGCGCGGATATTTTCCATTTAATATATATCTGAACCCAGGAACATAAATGTAATATATTGCAGCATACCAGCCCTTAGATGTGATGGCTGCATTGGATCAGTAGATTTTCTGCATTTGCAGAAAAACGCATGTCGGCCCTGATAGAAATCCAGAAAGTTCCTGTGTATTAAATTGAAATCTCAAGCCATTTTATCGCATTTCCAAGCTTCTAACTGCACATTCCCATTTGTAGTTCAGATCTAGAGGACAGCCTACAGTGACAAGGCTGGTCTTCCATAAATACAGAACAGTGAGCAAGTGTTGTCACCTTTAGGACAGAAAGTTTGTTATTGGAAGGATTACCAGGTGAAAACAAAATTAAAAAAAAAAAAAAGCCAGAAAAAAAGAAAACTAATGCAGCAATCCCAGCTAAGCATTGGTAAGCTGAATTATTACATTTTTGTTTTTGAGTTTAGATGTGCTCTAACTTCTACCATACTTTTCCGGTTGTTTAAGAAATGCAAGGCCCATATTAATGGAATATGTGGGTCGGGTGGATATCAACTTCTGTTCTCTGTTCCACTCTGCTGGGGTGTTAACGCTGCAGCTCGCATGTATGCAGAAAGAGCTCTGTAATGCAAGAACTGGTCATGTGACTGGCTCTACTCCCATGTCCCCCCAGTTTTTCTTTTATTACATTGCATAGGCCCTTGACCCCCCGAGGCCAGCAGAGCACAATGCAAATTTGTAAAGCACATCTTTTTTATGTTTTGTTAGAGCAGCAGTACAGCTGTCCTGTTACTTTTTAAATGGACTCCTAAGGGCTTGGTTACACTTGGGTTGTCTTCTGAAAAGTAGTGCCATTTGAATCACTGTTTAGAGAGTGTTTGGCAGGCGGTGAGGAATCCTTGTCACCTCTTCACTCTGTTTTTAGCCCCTACAAACTTGCACTGCAACAGCCTGCAGTGCATGGGGTCCTGGCACTGCCCCATTTAGTTTAAATGGATTGTGTTCAGTGGGCACTCGTGCCCGCCAAGCACAACATTGGGGATACATTTTGCTGTGATGCAAAGCAGATGCTGAAGGCTCTTGAGTAGAGCACTGAAGCAGGGTTCGGTGATGGTTTTTTGAAAGTCATTTCCAGCACCCTGCCAGCCGCTCCCACCATCCATGATCTGACTGCATTGCCTAGAGAAGCACTTACACCCATTGATGACGACACCGGGTCTAAAAAAATATGAAATGAACATGGAAAGGTTTTATTTAAATATTTCATTATATGTTGATGAATTGGGGAACCAATACAGGCAAAATACAAACAGATTAAACATCAGTTTTAAATTATTGGTATTCAGTAGAAAGTGTAGATTGAAAATATGATTGTGCTGTCAACAGCCGCAGCCAAGTGCCTACTTCCATATGTGTATATACGGGGTGTAGTCTGACTGTCTGTATTGTGTATATGAAGTTGTAAGTAATAATACCAGTGAAAAGACTCAAACTATTTTAAAGGGTTTCCCTCCTAAGGCAAACAATACTCCGTCTTCTCTCCTTTTAGAAACCCTTAGGTATTCCTATGACTCATAGGCATTGTACAGTCTTCAATTTTTGTTACGCCACGGCGGTTTCAAGTCCTGTTATGTGATCGTGCCGTAAACCATTTGACACCAAGCTGAGCACACCGTACTCGTATACTCCCAGTGGTCACAATTACATGTTTCATTTTGATTCATGCATATCTATAAAAAATTGTCTTATCTGTTCACACTATAATCATTAAATTTTTTTTCTTCTCTTCGCGTAACCTGAAAACCAGGAAAATATGCCAATTTACCAAATCTATGCACTATTCTCCAGAACTAATTTACAGTGCCTTGAAAAAGTATTCATGCCCCTTGAAATTTTCTACATTTATGTTACAACCAAAAACGTAAATGTATCTTATTGGGATTTTATGTGATAAAGCAACACAAAGTGGCACATCATTGTGAAGTGGAAGGAAAATGGTAAATGATTTTCCGAATTTTTTACAAATATCTAAAAAGTGTGGCTTGCATTTGTGTTCAGCACCATTTACTCTGATATCCCTAGTTAAAATCGAGTGCAACCCATTGCCTTCAGAAGTCGCCTAATTAGTGAATGGAGTACATCTGTGTGTAATTTAATCTGTATAAATACAGCTTTTCTGTGAAACCCTCAGATTTGTTAGAGAACCTTCGTGAACAAACAGCATCATGAAGACCAAGGACCACACCAGACGGGTCAGGGATAAAGTTGTGGAGAAGTTTATAGCAGGGTTAGGTTATAAAAAAAAAATATCCCAAGCTTTGAACATCTCCTGGAGTACTGTTCAATCCGTCATCTGAAAATAGAGAGTATGACACAACTGCAAACCTGCCAAGACATGGCCGTCCACCTAAACTGACAGGCCGGGCAAGGAGAGAAGCAGCCAAGAGGCCCATGGTAACTCTGGAGGAGCTGCAGAGATCCACAGCTCAGGTGGGGGCACCTGTCCACAGGACAACTATTAGTCGTGCACTCCACAAATCTGGCCTTTACGGAAGAATGGCAAGACGAAAGCTATTTTTGAAAGAGCCATGAGAAGTCCTGTTTGCAGTTTGTGCGAAGAGATATGGGAGACCCAGCAGACATGTGGAAGAAGGTGCTCTGTTCAGATGAGACCAAAAATGTTAACTTTTTTGCCTATAAGCGAAGCGCTATGTGTGCTGAAAAACGAGCACTGCACATCACCCTAAACACACTGTGAAACATGGTGATGGCAGCATCATGTTGTGGGGATGCTTTTCTTCAGCAGGGACAGGGAAGCTGGTCAGAGTAGATGGAAAGATGGATGTAGCCAAATACAGGGCAATCTTAAAAAAAAAAAAAAAAAACCCGTTGGAGTCTGCAAAAGACTTGAGACCGGGGAGGAGGTTCACCTTCCAGCAGGACAACGACCCTAAACATACAGCTAGAGCTACAATGGAATGATTTAGATCAAAGCATATTCATGTTAGAATGGCCCAGTCAAAGTCCAGACCTAAATCCCATTGATAATCTGTGGCAAGACTTGAAAATTGCTGTTCAGACGCTCTCCATCTATGACAGAGCTTGAGCTATTTTGCAAAGAAGAATGGGCAAAAATGTCACTCTCTAAATGTACAAAGCTGGTAGAGACATCCCCAAAAAGACTTGCAGCTGTAATTGCAGCGAAAGGTGTTTCTACAAATGGACTCAGGAGGGCTAAATGCAGGCCACACTTTTCAGATACTTTACTTGTAAAAAAAATTGAAAACCATTTATCATTTTCCTTCCAATTCACAATTATGTGCTACTCTGTGTTTGGTCTATTACATACAATTCCTGTTAAATACATTTGTTTTTGGTTGTAACTTGACAAAATGTGGCAAATTTCAAGGGGTATGAATACTTTTTCAAGGCAATGTAATTGCATGAAAAGAAACTGCTCTCTTGCATCATAAAATACATATCACCATAATAAATAAACCAATAAATAAATACATCTTTATTTAAATTATAAAAAAATACATAACTATTGTAAAGTCTATATATAATCCCACACTTGAATAGCGTCCTCAGTGAGTATAGGAAAGGTTCCTCTCCACCAGCATGCAGATGCACTATACGCTCACCAGACTTGATTAACCCCTATTACAGGGAGTCAAATTGCGCATATGGGAAAATCCAAGATGTCATACATGAGGCCACAGGAATGATTTCAAACCGCTGCGGTCATCCATTCAATATGTATATAAATAGCGTATTCAAAGCTCCAGTGTTGCCATATAGAAAGGGAGAGAAAGAAACACTCTCATGGTGCAGTAATTAAAATAATTTATTTAAAAGCAAAGTTTATATTACATCAAAGACTGTAATTGCATACATGAATACTGTACTGTAGACTTGGGCATTTTTTTTTCTTTTGGCATAGTGTTCAGTGTACTTTTTTTTTTTTTTTTTTTTTGCCTTCATTCTTTCACACGAGGCTCCTGCGTTTTTTGATTTATTTAAATGCAAGAGAATTTGGTCCGAGTTGTTTAATCAAGTTCTCCTGAGTTCAAATGTAAATGTGTTTTGGATGCGTTAGGTACCGTACTTGTATTGCTTTTTAATTCACTCCGCATACTCCACCATATACCCTGCTATATGTATTTGGAAGCATGCATTCCACCAGTGTACACTCTCCTGATAGTAGCATGCACACCAATACCCTCAGCACACCCCTCAATGCACTCTGAATACATTTGACACACTGCGCCACACACCTCACTACATCTAGCACATGGCAGGTGCCAGCGATACTAAACCCAAAAGCAAACATTTATTATATTGCAGCTTACAAATTTAGATGTGATGGCTGCATTCGTTTTAATTTTTAGGATGTTTTCCTTTATTTTCATTTGGTGATCAATTTCTATTTTTTCATGCAATCCCTTATTCCAAAAGGAAAAAAGCTAAGCTAGAGTTTGGCTTTAATGTGTTGTTGCATCTAAATCTACTAGTACATCTAACATTCCTCTTCCCCCCCAGACTGACCGTGCTGCTGTCCAAAGGTGCTGCTCTATCCAGAGTGGGGGCATTCTAATACAGGAGGTGTGTTACTAGCCAGATCACCAGATAAAAAAAAGGAAAATAAACCTAAAAAAGAAAACAAATGCAGCCAACATATCTTATGATTGGTAAGCTGCAATATATTACATTTTTGGTTTTAGGTTTAATATCAATGCTACACCTGAAAAATGCTCCCTCCCTCTCCTAACACCTTTTCTGACTAACCTGTGTAAGAAAGATCTGTATACTTATTTTCAGGCCGTCCAGCCTGGTCACATGATCTGGCTCCCCTGTGTAAGCCAATGGCCGCTGCAGGGGAGAGGAGGGAGCGGTGACAATGGATGGGCCATAGAAGCCTATTATGAGCTGTTGTCGAACGCTCTCCTCTCCCCTGCAGCTTCTGCTGGCTGACACGGGATCATGTGACTGGAACCGTGGTGCATGAAATAAGGTAAGTATACAGATCTTTATTACATAGGTTACACAGAATAGGTGTTCAGAGAGGGAGGGAGCATTTTTAAGAGTTGTTAAAGTGGTATTAATCCCAAAACCAAAAAATTTAATATTGCAGGCTTTGCATGGCATTCTACTTTAAAGTAAAACTAAAGACAATGTTTTTTTTTTTTTTTTCATCTTGTATAGAATAAGGAAGAATTATAACCCCCGTCTTTTTATTTTTTAGATTTTTTTTTACCTGCTTTGTCCCATTGGGGCAATTTCTCTCTACTCCTGTCCTATAGTTGAAATCGGAAGTTAGAGGAAGTCCTCCAAAGTGAGGGGAACCTTTTGTTGTGACCAGACCGAATGTCCCTATTGAAAAATGTTCTGGTGACAATCCGACATTTTTGGGATTTTCTTTCTCTTTTAGTGATAATGATAAGCATGACAAATAGGGTAAATCTCTCTAATGGGGGCACAGGCGGCAATAAAAGCTTGACAGGGGTCCACTCCCATTACACTCAGCATACCATACGTGCACTGCAGTGCAAGAAGTGGCACTATACCATGCAAACCCATATAGTAGGCACATACATCCTTTATACATGACATCTATATACTTTAATGGGGACCTCTGCCCCCATCCTCTACATGACCCCCGCCCTCCTTTCCCACTGTGCTGCCAGTGCTGTTGAAGAATCCTGCTGTGGGTGCTTATCATTGAGCATATTCGTCCCTGCACCTACTTCACTCTGCAATAAGCTGGAGCCCTTGGAGACAGTGAGGACCAAAGCTAATGGCCCTGTTAACCCCTTTAATGCTGACTCTGCCTGGAGGACCCTCTGGTGACCTATGCCATATAGATGGGCTGGTGGGCCTGGCTTTTAATAAAAGAAGGGTGTATCTTGAATAGGGGGACCAAAGGCTGCTGGTGACTCTGCCTCCCAATGTTAAATGAGAAGTGTGGGAATCAAAGAAAACTTACATACACACCTAGATCTGAGCTGCAGCTGTCCCTCACTGGCTCTACACCGAGAACTGAGCGATCAAAGACTGCTGATTGGTCAGTTCTTGGGTCCGCTTTCAGCACAGAGTGGTGACTGTCAGTTACTGGCTGTCTGCTCTGCCCCTCCAGCACTCACTGGAGAGCTGGGCTGTACAGGGGGTGGGAGCGGCTGGCCCAGGCTCTCAGTGGCTCGCTGAGAGACATCTGGGTGGATCCCGACATTTTTGTTCGGATACCTGCAGAGCCTGAACTTGGCTCTGTGACATCAGCAGACTTTGGTTTAGCCCTCTGTTAGCTGAATCTGGGTCACAGGAGTGTAGAACTAAGTGCACCCCTGTGACTTACAGGAGAAGTATGGCTAAAAGAGCTTTGACCATACTTCGCCTTTAATTTTAATGCTGCCAGCAGGATGATCAACTTATTTACACTGGATTACAGCTGTAAAGTTGTTTGCTTCCAGCTGCCATGGGCAAGCAACCCGCCCAATGAAATGAAGTGACCAGCCAGCTCTATGCAGACAGTGTAAATACATTACCAACAAGGAAATGGGAAAGGATATATTAATGGAACAGTTTTATTGGTAGTTTGTCCTTGTGCCACATCATAACAATCCTGCATCGCTGATCATGTAGAAATAAATTGATCCCTATTGTACAAAGCAATGAGCAGAACTAATCCGTTATGGAAAAGTCACTGGATATATTGATGATAGCTGTTGATTGATTGATACTCCACAAGGCAAATGTTGTACCTGTATCAGCAATTCCAGCATTATAGCCAGTGGCCTTTAACCCCATTGTGCCAGTAGCTATTAAACACTGGATCCGCAATAGTCCATTACTCTGTACAAGAGGAACCAATTAATTGCTACTGTAAAATATCTATTAAAGCCACTTGTAGTCTGCACTGTAGGGTGCCTATGAAAGGGGACAACCAAGTATTGTAATTTTAAATTCAAAAGGTAGAGAAGGGGCTTTTAAGCACCTAAACAGAAACCCAAAAATTACAAAACTTTTAATGGCGACATAAATGTTAAAATCACCCTGTGAGTTACATAGACACAATACATGTATATAAAACTTAAAGCACATTCTAAACCACCATGGAGTAAGTATCTTTAGCACTATTAAGAGTGCCAGAAGTGCATATGTGAACCCCAACGAGTTTCAACTTTCATATAATGTCCAGTTCCAGTAGATGGACTCCCACAAACCATGATGGACTATAAATGCTCCAAACCAGAGATACCCGTTAGAAGCTCAAGGAGAGGAAGGATCCCAAAGAGCCGTGAAGAATTCTAATGAAATGAGTCAGGCACAGTCCAATCAGGTGGTTGGAACCACCGACCACCTGATGGGACAGTGCCTGTGTCTCCTTTAATTAGAATTCTTCTCAGCTCTTTGGGACCCCCCCCCCTCTTCTTCTTTGTACTTCTAATCTGTATCTCCGGTTTGGAGTACTTATAGTCCATCTACTGGAATTTGATTGTGATAATCCCCTGAAGAAGACATTATCTGCAAGCTAAAACTCGCTGGTTTCACATATGGCACTTTCTTTTTTTTATATTTTTTGGTGGTTGTTTATAGTGTGTGTTTAATTTTGTATACATACATGTATTGTGTCTATGTTATCAACAGGGGGATTTTTAATATTCACTTTTTTAATATAATTTTTGTGTTTTTATATTTGGGTGCTCAAAAAGTCCCCTCTCATTTTCTGATGAATTTAAAATAGCTTTTATCATTTTAGTATGTGGCACTTTGAGTTGTGTTGGGTCTGGTATAGGTACGTGTATTTTTAAACCACGTAGAGTAATCGGGAGGCTTGGATTGAGTGTCTAAGCAAGGACCTTCTTATCAGGATTACCAGATACTGTATTATTATTTTAATGAGAGTTACAGGTTCAAAAAATGATTGAACCTTTTGAAAACGACAGAAACATGCGTAGCACTACTCTGATCCGAGCCACTGGATTGTTTGGGTCCTCCTGCCCTTCTCCAGTTCAGACCTGAGTAACAGACTTACCTGTAAATAGTTTCAACAGGTTTAATGAACAGTAAAAGCACCGAAAAGGGGAGGCTGGGTTAAATGGTGGTATAATGGCAACCCAGAGGAAGAATAACACACAACTCATCATGAAGATAATACCCTTCCTTCCCTATTGCCACCTGTGAAAAGCCTGATTGGAAATGCACTAGGTTGGCATGGGGCAACATCTCTGAACCGTTAAGCAGTGCACAGAATAACTCCTGCATGCAGGACTTTTGGAGCTCTTTCTGAAAGCGCACCAGAACCGCGGGACCTAATAGAACTCTATGGAAAAGCGCAGGCTAAGGGTCCTTTCACAGGAGGCAGACTCTGCCTGCGATCTGCTTTCTCAGCAGGGGATCTGAGCCCCGCTGAGCAGGCGGATGACAGGTCTGTGCCCACTCTGCTGATACATTTATGCTTATCCGTGTACATCCGCCACTCTATAGAGGAGAATGGAGGTTCTGATCAGGGCTGCCTGAAAAATGTACAGGTGGACCTGATCGGAACATTTGTGTGAAAGGGACCGAAAGGGACCTTATGCACACCAAACTTGGCCAGCAAAGGCCCTTGCAGGGAGCACAGTGTCTCTCCCCCAGTAATACTAATATTTTTTTGCTGATTTAACCATAGAAAACACCCTACGCAAATTTAAGATTATCCTCCTTTCTCCCGATCTCATGATCTGGCCATTTGTCCTTGTTAGGGATTTTGGATTAAACCGTTTACCACCCTTACAGTCACCTTTAATTATTTGTAGATCGGGATCATGTCTCTTCTTAAAGTGACTGTAAAGTCTTGTTTTTTTTTTTTTAAATAACAAACATGTTGTATACCTACCTCCTCTGCAGTGGTTTTGCACAGGGCAGCCCCGATCCTCCTTCTCTCGGGTCCCTCTTTGCTGCTCCTGGCCCCTCCCTCCAGTTGAGTGCTCCCACAGTAAGCAGCTTGCTATGGGGGCACCCGAGCCGAGCTGCAGCTCCCTGTGCTCATTCAGACACAGAGCTGCCATTCCGCCCCGCCTCCTCTCTCTCCTGATTGGCTCACTGACTTTTACAGCCACGGTAGCCACGGCAGCTGTATCTCAGGCAATCAGGAGGGGGAGTTCCAGGACAGCTGAGGGACTCGTGGACATCACTGGACAGAGAGGGGGCTCGGGTAAGTATTAGGGGGTGCTGGTGGGGCTGCTACATACAGAAGGCTTTTTATCTTAATGCATAGAATGCATTAAGATAAAAAACCTTCTGACTTTACAACTCCTTTAAGCACCTCCTGTCTTAGGAGAAGAAGTTACATTTGTGTAATTGTTCCTCATAGCTGATATCCTCCACCCTTCCCTGAACTCTTTCTAATTCAGGACATTCGTCTTGTTAATTGATGCTTAATTGAAGTGAGCTGCATACTCAGGATGAGGCTGAACCAGTGTTTGTTAGGCCGGCCATACACGGAGCAAATTTCTTTCATACAAGCATGGTTTGCAGGAAAGAAATGCACTCGACTTCCCTATCAACACAGACAGTGTTGACAGGAATCCCTCCTGCCAGGCCACAGTGATTATTACTAGCAGCTATTGATCTATCATGTGGATGGCCTGCCCAAGGCTAGCTTTACACTGCTCCCTATCAAAAATGCTTGAAAAACTATGCTATTGGTTGTCCGCTGGCAGCATCCTTTAAGCCCACGCTCGCATTGGGCCGATTTGACATCCGCAAAGTCGGCATCGCACCAATTCCCAAAAGTAGTTTCTGTACTACTGTTGACGGCTTTGGGGGGGGGGGGGGGGGGCGCAATTTCAATAGATATCTGTACATGAACCTGCACAAATGTCTGTGAAATCCCCCCCCAAGTCGGACTGAAAATGCCGGTCTGAAATCATGCGAGTTCAGCTGAATTTGCACATGATTTCATACCCTCCTCAGTGTGAACCTAGGCTAAAGTATACTTTTCTGCTACCTTAACAAATTAATATTGTGTTTGTGTGAAGGGGGGGGGGGTGCAGGATGTCATTAATTAATTTTTACTTAACTTTTTCTGGTTTTGTAAAATACACTAATAGTTTTGTTTCCCATTTATATTTAGTTTAACCACTTTTACCACTTTCATGACCAAATCACTTTTTGCTATTTAGTACTGCGCTACTTTAATTGGCAATGGCTCGCTCATGTTGCAAATGGGGGCGGGGGGGGGGGGGGGGGTTTGATCCTGCTAACACTGTTTTGGAGACCCTAGTATAGTTCTGATCAAGATACTGATCTTTACAGACGCTATACTAGTAATGGCAGGGATCAACGACTTTTAGTGGGAATGTGATAGTGTGGCTGGCAATCTTGCACTAATTGACATTGGCTGGGAGGGGGAGGGACACTGACACTGAGTGGAGCACCAGAGTTTTGTATTGGGACGATCACAATCTTTATCCACATAGAGATTATTGGATGTTTATGTGAAAGGGTGGAGCACAATTGCATTTTCAGTTTTGGGTGGAGCGCAGGACAATAGTGTATATCAGCATGTTTACATAAAATTTGATTGATTAACTTTTTAACACTTTATGTATACTGCAAACAGAAGTGGAACATAATTGTATTTTCAGTTTTGGGTGGAACACTGGAAAATTGAGTGTATCGTCACATTAATACAAATTTTGATTTGTAAATGTGTGATAATTTATTCTATACACATGTCAAATTAGGAGCAGTTTTTTTTATGATACTCCTTAAGGCAGCACAGCACTCTTTATTTATGTAATTTTGTTTGGATGTGGGAACACATACTGGTGTCTCCTGGCACCATAGGGGAGTAGGGATATATAGGCAGCGCGGATTAAACTTTTTTTCTTTTCTAATGGACACTGTCAGTGCAGTGATCAGTGATAATACTGTAGACTGACACTGTACTAATGGCACTGGCTGGGTGACGGGGGTAATCAGGAGGGCAATCAAGGGGTTAACTGTGTGGCTAACTAGTGTATGTGTTCTGCTTTTACTCACAGTTCTGGCTAGATTTCTCTCCTTGCTTTCACTTCTGAACAGCAGGGAGAAATGTATCCAGAGCCTGTGTTTGGCCACAGCCAATCAGCAGGTTAACAGCCAAAATGATTGGCTGTAACCTGCTGACAAACTTGTGCTGTGCCCAATCATAGCACAGGTCAGGAGGGGGCACGCACATGAGTACCTGACTGTGCCGCCCGCTAGCAGTAAATGTACGGTCATCAGGCAGCAGGTGGGTAAAACTTTTAAATGTTAAAATAATTCGGAGTAGAATAGAATGAGCTTTGCTGGATATTCAGTTAGCCAGGTAAAGTACAATTCAAGCCAAATCATTTTTCCTACTTTTGGATAGATGGGTTAGATCCTCTGCCAGGTTTTTGTTGCTGTCTGTGACCTCTTTGGGAAGATTCAATCTTGCTCTTATTACCGAAATAAAAAGGAAGGAAAGATCCAAAGATGGAACAGCAATGTTTTTTTTCTCACTTTTCTGTTTTTGGCACAGGAAAGAAGAATTATTTTCATTGGGGGCACAGCGATAAAACTTTACAAAGGTTTTAACTCCCCTCTACTCCAAAGCTGGGTACACACTGTCCAAAAAACATTCAGTGTGTGCAGCAGTCTGTCTGTCTATTTGTCAAAGGGACAGGCTGCCAAACCAGCATTCGATCAGCCAATGGCTGCAAGCACTGGTCAGTGTATTCTGACTGAGGGGGAGGGGTCTGTGGTCCCTGTCAAATTACTCTAGCACAGCAGGGGAGATTGACACACCAACATTGCTTGTGTTGCTACAGCAATTTGTTCTTCTTTTTTTTTTTTTTTTTTTTGTCGTTGAACCTGCTGTGTATATCGTGCTTATGTAAGATTTAAAAGAGAAGTATGGGCTTCGAAAAAAAAAAACAAAAAAAAAAAATTCATACCTACCTAGATGGCTGCAGCTCCAGTCCTAGCTGCAGCTGTCCCCCCTGCTGCCTCTAAGACTAAGAGCTGAGCAATCAAACATCGCTGATCGCTCGGCTCTGTCTTTAGTGAACAGAGGGCCGGTGACTGTCGATCACCATTTCACCGCTTTGCCCCTCCAGCACTCACTGGAGCCCTGGGCTGTGGAGGGGACAGGAGCGGAGAAGTATAGCCAGAAAAGCTTTGCCTTTACTTCTTACATATGCTGTCACGGAGTAAGGACACAGTAAAACCAGTTACTAGTGCTTCCAACAAGTTACCGAAGAGCTTTGCAAAATAATACAACTTAAAGCCAGCCATAGATTGTTCGAATCAAGGCCAGTTCAGCAGAGACCTGTGTAGATTCAACCCATGAATGAGCAGGCTGATCGATTGATCAATCTAAAGCGGAGTTCCACCCTGAGAAACATATTTTAGATAAAAATACCCCCAGGACAGTCAGGGCTAGTGCATTTCAGCAACAATAGCCTCTGGACTGTCGCCTGTTTCACTTACATTTTAGAAGAAATACTTACCTTGAAAATGTCTTGTCCAGCGCTGCTATCTCAGGTGTGGGCAGCTGAAGCCAGAGCATCCTCTTCGGTGACGTCAGAGTCCCAGAATGCCCTGCACTAGAAGCTGTTTAGCAGGAAATGACGCGCCTGCACCGGAAGTGATGAGCAGGGCCGGTGCAGGCGCATTGACTCCTGGGAGCGATGACGTTCATCTCCCAGGAGTCAATGCAAGCAGGAAGAGACGGCGCGGGCTGCGGCCACAGAGGGAGGAAGAGGAAGGAAGGTAAGTATATTTCTCTTACGTCCTCCGACAGTCGCCGCCATCTTCTTATTCGTCACAATGGGGTATTAGACTTTGCTCCGTAGGAGTAGCTAGGCAACAGAATATGTCAATATTAAAGCTTTTAACATATCCCCACCCCAGGGGGTGGTCCCCTCAGTCTATACCCTCCTGCTTCCTGTTTCCTGCTTCAGTTTCAATGTCTAGCTTGTCAGGAGTAGCTGGATCTCTCTATGCTGGGGCATTTTGTCTCAGCCTTTATCTTCTTTTTTGATTTTTTGTTTGAGTTTTTTCTCTCTTTACTTAGCTGTTCTTTTTGTCAGCATTAGTTCTTCTGATGAAGAGGATTCGTGCGGGCTGGGTCTCGGGCTGATCCCCCCTGGTCGCAGGATGTGGGTCAGTGGCTTCCCAGCCTGCCATCGAGCGTTCAGCCAGGTAACGCTCCTGGCACAGTGAACGACCCATCCCTGTTCGGTGCAGGGATGATTGGTGAGGTGGCTACCTCACTGGACGCTGTGCGGTTTCTTAACCCCGATTTTTGCGTCCTGGATGCGACTCTCCCTGCCACATGCGCAGCGGCTTGTTCGCCTGTGCGGGTTCCCCACGCCATTAGGAGGTAAGTGTATCTATGTGGGGACCTGTCTGTTGGGGGGGTGTCAGTCTGGGACTGTGTAACCCTGCCTGTGTTCACACTATTGAAATCCCTATCTCTCTGGCTGCATGCTGTGGGCTGCAAGGAGGGGGGGCTGTGCTGCACTGTCTGTGTCAGTTTGTGTATGTGTGAACGGCTGTGTGCTGTGGGGCATGATTTTTATCATGTTTGGGGCACTTTCAGCGACCGCTGCGGCGGTCCGCCATGTTTTTACATGCTATGCTATGTTTGGTCCACCTCGCTGAGGTGGAGGAGCGGCGGTTTTCGGTGCCAAACGGCGCCATTTTGGCAGCGCTCGCTCCGGCCGCATGGTATCACTGCGGGCGGCCATTTTCTTGTAGCCTTCCTAGGCTTTCATGGAGCGCCCTGTGTTGCATCGCTTCCTCTCCCTGGGTGCACCGATCGAGGCAGCAGCGATGGTCTCTACAGGTTTTTACCTCCCTATCCCTTTATCCTTGCCTGTGTTGAGCCTTTTTCTCCCGGTGGGGGTAAAAATTGTGCCAGTGTGTGTGTGCGGTGGGCAGCGCTCGCCGCGCTTGTTTAAGGGGCAGTTAACCCTTTATTTTCCGGCTTATCATTGGGGCAATGGATTCTCAGGGACACAAATTTCCTACCACTTGGTGGGTGACCAAGGGCTGTTTTTGGCTGCGGTTGTGGCTAATCTTGCTGCTCAGGTGCTAATGCTTGTGGCTGTTCAATCCACACAACGACCCAGAGTTTTCAATCCCCTCTGACAGAGGGTGCTGGTGATGGGGCTGCTATAGCTGGGGTCTCCTTATCGGGGTCCCGTTCCTCCCTGGGTCTTGTGGGGTCCGAGGTGGAGGCTGAGGTAGAAGGGGTGGATAATTCTCCCCCTGGCTCGCCTGAAGAGCTTGCACTCATGGATGAATTGGTTGCTTCTATCAAGCAAACACTGCGTTTACGGGTTGAACCACGTCCTCCTGCTGCCCTGGCAGCTTATGGGACGCAGAAAAGACGCAAGACATCGCAGGTCTTTCCCTGCACTGATGATTTTCAGCGCGCTGTTAAGGAACAATGGCGCAATATACTCAAGCCTTTTACTGTACCAAGTAGGTTCAAGCTGCGTTATCCTTTCACGCCCGCTACTGATGAATAGGTCCACTGCGATTCCTGCAGAGGATACCTCGGTGTTCCGGGATGCTACGGGCAGGAGGCTGGAGTCTCTTGCCCGTCTTGCTTACTCTATTACGGGTTCTACGCTAAAGGCTCTATTTGCTTCGCCTAGGGCAGCCCAGGCTGTCGCGAATTGGACGCAGGCACTCAGGCGCGTCCTGGTGGCTGATTCAGCCTCACCGGCGACATTGGATATGGTGGATAAAATCCATCAGGGTGTCGTGTATTTGTGTGGTGCGGACCTGGATATAGTACCGTTGGCTGCACGTGTACACAGTGTGGCGGTATTGTCTCGCCGCCTGGTTTGGTTGAAGTGTTGGTCTGTGGACCAATCTTCGCGCAAGACCTTAGCCAATCTGCCCTATGATGGATCTCGCCTTTTTGGCGAATCCTTGGATGCACTGTTAAAGGGGGTCACGGGTGGTGAGAGCACGCTCCTGCCCCGATCCCACCAGGCTAAGGCTGCTCATGGTAAGTAGCATGCTTCTTTTCGGCCCTCTCAGGGGTCCTTTCGTGCCTTTCGGTCGCCCTATAGGGGAGAACCATTCAAAGGCCAAGGCTCCCAAAAGAAGCCGTGGTCGGGTAAGCATGAGTCCGGCCAGTCCGGATCCGCTGCCCATAACAATGCGGCCTGAAGGGGGACGCATGCTCGGTTTTTCTTCAACCCTGGTTGACCCGTGTTCGGGACAGGTGGGTTCAGGAAATCGTTCGTTCTGGTTACAAGATCGAGTTTTCTCTCCCGGCCGGAGAGCAGATTTTTTCCCTCAGGTGGTTCCGGTGTCTCATCGGGACAGATTTCGGGGGTTCTCTTCCAATCTGTTCACTGTGCCCAAGGAGCAGGACAGGGTACGTCCACTTCTGGACTTCCAGGCTCTGAACCGCTTTGTGCGGGTTCGCAAGTTCCGCATGGAATCCCTGCGGTCGGTGGTGGCTACCCTGGTTCCGGGGGAATTCATGACTTACATCGACTTAGAAGGATGCGTGCCTTCACATCCCGTTTTTTTTTTTTTTTTTTTGTGGGTCACCAGAGGTGACTTCGATTCGCCATTGCGGAGGATCATTACCAATCGTGGCGTTACCTTTTGGTCTCGCTTCGGCTCCACGGGTTTTTTTCGCCAAGGTGCTTGCACCGGTTTCTGGCTTTGTTGAGAGCCCAGGGCATCTCTGTCCTGGGGTATCTGGATGTTATTCTGGTTCGGTCTGCGACCAGCCAGGGTCTGGAGGAGGACCTGTCCTTCACGATGCTGACTCTCAGGAGTTTGGTTGGGCGATTGATTTTCCATAGTCGACGCTGTGTCCGTCGATTCGTCTTCCCTACCTGGGAATGATTCTGGACTCGGTCCAGGCGAAGGTCTTCCTACCGGACGACAAACTCAGGACTCTTCAGGAGAAGTCAGGTCCCTCAGGGACGTTCCGTGCTCGTCACTCCGGACGCGCATGAGATGTCTGGGATTGATGGTCTCGGCTTTCGAGGTGATTCCCTTCGCCCAGTTTCACACGCGGGGTCTCCGAGCGGAGATCCTGTCCAGGTGGGACGGGCGACCGCAATCTCTGGATCCAGATTTCGTTGGGCCATCGCACCAGAAGGGATATTCTGTGGTGGCTCCAGTCCCCGGCGGTGTCGGGGGGCAAGTCTTTTCGTCCTCTCCCATGGACGGTGGTCACCATGGATGCCAGCCTGTCGGGCTGGGGTGGTGTTCTGGGCGTTCTGTCCGCCCAGGGAACTTGGTCGGAGGCGGAATCCTCCCTTCCGATCAACATTCTGGAATTGCGTGCGATGAATCTCTGCCTTCATCGTTGGCCGGACGGGCTGCAGGGCTGTCCAGTTCGGGTGCAGACGGACATTGCCACGGCGGCGGCTTACGTCTTTCGCCAAGGGGGCACCAAGAGAGCCCGGGCGGCTCGGGAAGTGGCCGACATTCTGTCTTGGGCCGAGACACATGTCCCGGCGATATCGGCGGTTCACATTCCGGGGGTGGAGAACTGGCGGGCGGATTATCAGATGCCGCCAATCCCTGGACCAGGGGGAATGGCCCCTCCGTCCGGATGTTCTCCAGATGTTGTGCGCGAAGTGGGGTCTTCCGGAGGTGGACCTGTTCGCGTCTCGTCTGAACAGCAAGGTGAACAGGTTCGTGGCAAGGCCACGCGATCCTCGGGCAGACGCGTCAGTCGCGTTGGTAGCTCCGTGGCATCAGTACCGACTGATGTATGCGTTTTCACCGTTTTTTTAATTGCTGCCCAGGTTGGACTCGGAACCGAAACACAGTGATTCTTGTGACACCGGACTGGCCTTGCCGGTCCTGGTACGCAGACCTCGTGCATTTGGCGGTCGACGCCCCGTGGCGTCTGCCTCTTCGGGAAGATCTCCGGTCTCAAGGGCTGATATTTCATCCTGCCTTACAGTCGCTGGCTTTGCCAGCCTGGCTGTTGAAACCGAGGTCCTGAGGGATGGGGGTCTCTCCCCTGAGGTCATTCACACTTTGATCGACGCAATGAATTTTTCCTCGGGGAAGGTCTTTTACCGTACTTGGTAGGCCTATTTTGCCTGGTGTGAGTCCAGGGGGTCTTCACCTCGCCCGTAGTCTGTGTCTGGGGTGTTGTCCTTCCTTCGAGATGGTGTTGCCAGCGTTTGGCGCTGGCTACGTTCAAGGGTCAGGTGTCTGCGATGGCCGTTCTTTTTTCAACGTCCTATGGCATCTAACTCCTTGGTTGGCACTTTTGTTCGGGGGCATCTGGTCCCTCCTAGGAGGGTGCCTCTGCCTCTTTGGGACTGGAATCTTGTTCTGTCCGTGTTACAACATGGTTCTTTTTTGAACGGATCAGGTAGATCTCGTTGTCTATGTTGTCCTAGAAGGTCACCTTTTTTGGTGGCGATCACGTCGGCTCGCAGAGTGTAGGAGCTGGCAGCTTGTCCTGCCATTGTCCGTATCTGGTCACTCGCTTGGTTAAGGTGGTCTTGCGACCTAACCCTTCTTTTTTTCCGAAGAGGGTTTCGGAATTTCACCTCAGTGAGGTCATTGTCTTGCCTTCGCCTTGCGCGAAGTCTAAACATCCGGAGGAGGTGGAGTTGCACTCCTTGGATGCTGTTCATGGCGATTAGGGTTTACCTAAAATCGTCTGAATCTTTTCGCAGGTCGGATTCTTTGTTTGTCCTTCCGGGGGTCCTCGGAAGGGCGTAGCGGCGTCGGCTTCTGCCGTCGCCAATTGGTTCAGACAGGCCATTGAACAGGCCTATGCTTTGCGGGGAAAAGTTTCCCCTATGCCTGTGGAGGCGCACTCTACTAGATCTTTGAGTACGTCTTGGGCCTGTCGTCATGGGGCTTCTGTGGCCCAGGTGTGTAGGGCGGCGACCTGGTCGACCGTGCACACCTTCACTCTGTTCCACGTAGTGGATGTTCAAGCATCGGCAGATGCTTCCTTTGGCCGCAAGGTTCTTAGTGCGGCGGTCCCTTAGGGTTCCTGGTTTTGGTCCTTTGGGCTGTTTGGGATTTCTTTTTATCCCTGGGTTATTTGTTTTTTTCCTGGGTTATTGCTCCCGTTGAGCAAATTTTTTCTCGTGTTGCCCAGCTGGTTTCCTTCCTTTGGTAAGGTTACTTTCTTTGATGTGGAGACTGCGTTGCCTTTAGGCGCGGCTGCGTTTCCCACCCCTCATGTTTGCACTGCTTTGGGACGTCCCCATTGTGACGAATATGAAGATGGCGGCGACTGTCGGAGGACGTAAGAGAAAACTGAATTTTTGTAAAATCTTACCTGTAAAATTCCTTTCTCTGAGTCCTCCGACAGTCGCCGCCCCCGCCCCTCTTTTGGGGTTTAGGTACTCTACTGCTATTCCACTGAAACCTAAGCAGGAAGCAGGAGGGTATAGACTGAGGGGACCACCCCCTGGGGTGGGGATATGTTAAAAGCTTTAATATTGACATATTCTGTTGCCTAGCTACTCCTACGGAGCAAAGTCTAATACCCCATTGTGACGAATATGAAGATGGCGGCGACTGTCGGAGGACTCAGAGAAAGGAATTTTATAGGTAAGATTTTACAAAAATTCCGTTTTTCTTTAAAAACAAGGTAAGAAAATAAAAAAAAAAAAAAATGTAATTATCCAATTCTTTTTCAGGTACATTAAGCAAGCGGATGGTGAAAAGTTGTTTGAGGCCGGAACTCTGCTTTAAGTACAACTAGTCTGTTGGATTTTACATTTGATTATTGCTAGCGGCTATTATAGCCGCTAGCAGTAATCGCTGTGGCTCTGCAGTAGGGATTCCCCCATCAACACTGACTGTGTTGAAGGGGGAATTAAGTGATTTTCTATCCTGAAAAGAAACTAGCTCGGTCTATGGCTTCATTGTATTGATGAATACAGTAAAAACTAGAGTAGTAAGTTTAATGGATAAGTCCAGGCAAAACCTAACTAATGCTAAACCTGCTCTGTGCCACATTCTAAACCTAAGTCTAAGCAAAAATCGCTGTACTTACCTATTTTGCAGCCGATCCAGGCTGGCCCCATGATGAGCTGTCAGTGGCGGCTTCAGCGTGGAGGCGGTTGCAGGTCAGGCACTTGACAATGGAAGCCCCATAGTAAGTGTATGGGTGATGTCCCTTCCCATTCATTTCACAGCCGTTGTCGGTCCTCTCCTGCACAGAGCTTCCGTTGCTGGAGACCAGACCGGATTGGGTGCAGAAAAGGGATGTTCAGCGATTTTCTTTACAGGGTTAGATAGATTCGTCTTAATGGCGCACAGAGCAGGTTTAGAGTTAGGTTTTGCCAGGACTTGTCCTTTAAGAAGTAGCAAGGAACAAGTTTCCCTTTTCCTGCTCTCAGCTGTTACAGCCGCTACCAGTAATCACTGTGTTCTCCCGGCAGGGAAAACACAATGGCTCCACGGGAGGGATTACCCCATCAACGCTAATGCTGGCCATACACTAGCCAAAAAATCTTTCAAAAATCTGCCATTTGGTCCGTTCATTTTGTTTTTCGTCCAGTTAATGGGCACAAATAGAAAATCGGTTTTAACTTTTCAGAGCTGAAAAATCGAAGGAACAGTTTGGAAAATTCCATCGAATGAACGATAAATTGAAAGGTTAATGTGTTTCTCGCCCAAACTGTTTGCACTAGGCATATGTGACAAAAATAATGAAAAACGGTTTCATTTATGTCCATCGAACGATTTATCGATCTAAATTCAGTCATTACATGATAGCAAAATCGTTTGCTCTTACGGCCGAGTGTTTGTTATTCAAAAACGAGTTTGAATGATTTTTCAGCTAGTGTATGGCCAGCCTTACTGTATTGATGAGGGAAGCAAGGGTGGTACAGGAAAGAAAATCACTCTGTATATTGGCCTGTAATCACGATCTGAAAAGTGGACGACAGATCATCCATTTTTTTTTTTTCATGCTAGTTGCATATGGAAATAAAGAGGTTACTAAAGTTATGAAAATTCTCGCACGACAGAGTAAAAAATCGTAAGTGACATTATGTGTTGTAGTGTGTTTGTATTATATTTATGGACGCAAACTCCACTGATTAAATAAAAATCGGTATCGCACGAGAGAAGTTTTTGTGCTTGTCCAATCGGATAATATCGGATGAACGGTTATCGGCTCTTGAAGGCTGTGTACTAACAAGCCGATTAGCATACGATCGCTTAGAGCGATATTTTTCAGCTGATTTTCGGATCATGTGTACTGGGTGTGCCATAAGGCTGGCTTTATGAACACATTCTTTGTATTGGTGCATACAGTAAAAAATAAGAGTAGCAGGTTTAGGAAGTAGCAAGGAACACCTTTTCCTGCTCTGCTAGATTATACAATGAAATCCAGGAGATGCAATATTTTATGGGCACATGCCAACCTGGTAAACTCGGCTTTGGAAAGCAGTCAAGAATTCTTGTCTTGGGGCTTCTTAAACTAAAGTAGTTAGACTTCTGTCTAGTTTTAAAGCATGACATCTGATATATGAGGCAATTGTCTTTCGTCATGTAACCACAGCAGATTTTGGAAGGTACGATCCAAAGATTCTAGAGTTGAGAGACCAGAGGAATCGTGGTGACACCTGTAGAGGTAGTCTTTCCTCTAAGCTTCCAGTCCCCAGGCACACCTTCTGCTCACACTGACATTAGTGCATGTAGGTGACACGTAGGCTTGCTTGTCTGTGTGCTAAACAGGTGGAGCGAGTACGCACATCAACTAACATTGAGCTTTCAGATTACAGCCCAGCTGGGATTTTCCTTCCCTGATCCATAGTGGAGGTGAGTTTTCCAATTTGTTCTCTTCTACAAGTATAGAAATATTGGGTACAGAAATTAGAATTTTCACTTGAAGTGGGTAGATGCTAAAATCATGTCCTATAATCTGGTGGTGATGATGCTGTCATTTGACTATGAGGCATATTCACGTGCTTTCTTTTGCTTTTTTTCCCCTGGCTGGTCTGTGCACAGTCCCACGCTGGGAATTGTTTGATGAATGATGTGCCTGGGTGCACTCGGCAAACACTCCATGAAGTCTCCTTTTCTTTACATAAGGAAAAAGCCCGCTACCCAGTACCACTTGTAACTTGATTCTGCTGCAGCCGTTTAAGCAAAGGGGGCATTTGCCCAAAATCTGCCAGAAGAGAGGCCCATGGAAAGATTTGTAATGGAGTTGTGGGGTTAAATTAAAAAAGAAAAAAAAAAAAAGTAACTGCATCTGAGAGATTCCTATCTATCTATCTGTGTTGGGCAGAGTCCTAAATAATTCCTAAAAGAATAAAAAAAATAAACACACATACTATATATATATATATATATATATATATATATATATATATATATATATATATATATATATAATTACATTTATATATTTTTTTATTTATATATTTTAATATATATATATATATATATATATATATATATATATATATATATATAATTTTTATATATATTTGTATATTTTTTATATATATATATATATATATATATATATATATATATATATATATATATATTTCAATTTTATTTATTTTTTAACCCTAGTTTTCCAACTCTGCCTAAATTTCAAAAATAAAAACATTTGCAGTTTGTTTTTAATGTACAATTTATTAGAATGGGAAAAATGTGCAGGGGAACCCTGATGTACATCACAAGGGCTCTTGCGTACAGGTGCTAAAAATGCCAGTGTTTGTAGGTGTTCAGACGATTTTTTACTGAACTGAATACAGCCTATTGCTTTTAATGGGTCTGTACACACAGGGATGTAGATATCCATAAAATAGTGCCGTGTTTAGATCATAAAAAAAACAAAGATATGCATCGGTGGCGGTATACAAGTATGGGCAGAAATTACCTCCCCCCTTGAATAGTAGATTGTTATTTGAGTATTTGGCATTCTGGGCGCTAGAAGAATTTTTACGTGTGTGTGTATATATGCATGCGCTATATGGACCATACTTGTGTTCAGGGACTTCGCCAGGAAGATCAGGCATTCGTACATCAGTACTGTGTCCCTTAGGCCACAGTTACACAGGCGTACCAATCCATATGCCCTTGCAAACGGCCATCTTTGTCCCATTTATGTCTATTAGGATGCTGCACAGGCACAGCTGGCCCCAATTTGACAGCCATGTGGGTACATGCCCCCGAAGGCAAACAGTGTGCATTGGGCTTAGGTTCACACTGGGAACCGCATGTGAATCGCACCGTATTCCTTACCAATGCACATACGATTTCTGTGCGATGCGATTTAAGCCCATTCATTTTTGATGGCTCAAATTGCACAGCATATGCATCAAAAAGGTGCAGGCACTTTTTTTTTTTTTTTTTTAAATCCGCACTGATATCAGCAGATCACATGGGTGTTTATACTCATGTGATATGGTTTAGGCAAACGCACTGCATTTGCGACCTGCTTTTCGGGTGTAGTTAACTTTTCATTGACACCAGCAGGAGATTGCAGAACACAGTGCGATTGCGGCACGGGTAATGCGCAAGATTTGCTGTGTTTTCTGCACCGAATCAGTGTGAACCAGGGTTCAGGGACATGCACCTGTACGGCTGTCAAATTGGGACCAGTTGTTGTGTCCCAATAGACTTAAATGAAACACCTGTGCATTTGGCGCAAAACCGGCTATTCGCATGGGTGTGAGGATAGATACGCCCATGTGAATGAGGCCCTAGACTGATGTTTGTATCTGTGTATATGTTTTTTTCATTGTCATTTTATGAACAATATCTTTTTATTTCCACCAAGAGCTGAATAAATGCCAATGAAAGCAAAGGAGCAGTTTAACCTCAGCAGATAATTGGGTGGACAAATTATCCTTGGCAGCAAAAGTGCTGGCTAAAAAACAGGCTGTGTTCCACCACCGAGTAAAGTGTATTCCAAACATGCACTATTCAGACTAAGCAGATTATAATAATTGCCTAACAGAGGGTACTACAGCAGCGGTCAGTATATGCAGAGATGAAGGCAGCTAAAAATATTTTGTTTATTACCAGCATTTATATGGCACTGACAATTTATGCAGCTCATATATAGTACATTCATATCAGTCCCTGCACTCGAGGAGCTTACAATCTAAGATCCCTATCTCACATGCTCAAATACGCATACTAGAGACAACTTGACAATTTGGACAGGAGCCAATTAACCTACCAGCATGTTTTGGAGTGTGGGAGGAAACCAAAACACCTGTTGGAGATCCACCCAGGCACAGGGAAACCTTCAAACTCCATGCAGGTAGTGTCATGTTTAAGATTTGAACCGGTGACCCTAGTGTCACTCTTGATCCCACCCCCTTTTGTCCTAATTGCCTCACTGACCAGTAGAGAGATCCAAGAGATCGAACAGGGCAAAACTTGATTTTAACATGAATAGTTCAGATTTACTTAATTTAGGGAACCAGATCTAGTGTCCCCATTGGAAGTTTCCCTCTGTTACTTTTCTGAGGACAACCCAAAATTTGGGTAATTTACTTTCACTTTCAATGATAATGGTAAATAGGAAAAATAGAGAGAGAGGGGGAATCTCTAATGAAGGAACAGACCGCTATAAAAACTAGGGTTGCACCGATCCGATATTCGGATCGGAAATCGGCCCCGATCCGGACAAAATAGCCGGATCAGAGATCGGTAAAGTTTAGCTGTCCCACGGGCCGATCCGGTTTTTGCTTGGTAACGGCTCAGCCATCCCTTACTAGGTGCAGTAGTAGTATGGGAGGGGAGCCGCTACTTCCTGTATAGGTCCGGCTCACAGGCGGAGTGATATCAGATGCACTCCGCCTGTGAATGGAGGAGCCACACACATGAAGCAGCGGCTTTGCTCTGTACGTCAGCCGCTGGCTTTGTGTGTAGCTCCGGATCGGTTCCGTATCGGTATCGGCGATTTCACAATACCAGATATCGGTATCGGCTCCAAAAAAGTCGGAGCGGTGCATCCCTAATAAAAACTGACGTGTTCTAATCAATCTTCATTTTATGATCAAAAAGAATTACGCACTACTGTGGGGTGATACCACGAGTGCGTATGACATGGTAATCTGTGCCACATCCCATCCCATAACCTTACCTGCAGTGCCAACCATTGGGGGACCTTCAGTCGATGTGGTCTTCCTGGGTTAGACACATGCGGTTGGGTTACATGAAGAATCTTTTGGTTTGTGTTTTTTACCTTTTTGTATAAATATTTGTGATTATTGTTTTTTTCATTATTGGTGCCTAAAAGGTCCATGTTATTCTAGCCTCTATTTAACTCCAATTTCTACGCTATCCAAAACTAAAATAGTTTTGCTTTTAGTTATAATTTACGAAATTTGTGAGTTGAATAACAATTCAAGAATGGACATCTTATTACAGATGCCCATTGGTGATTGACTCCGCTGTATCTGGAATGCCTGCTATTCAAGGATAATGTACAAAGTAGAGTAACCCATGGCAGCAATAAAATGATGGAAGTTTGAATTTGGTTAATATGGCTAATCCACATCGCATATCATTAGTACTAAGATGAAAAAATATATAAAATCTTAACTCAGTGCTAAATTCTCAGGGAGTATATAACTCACCGGTAATTAAGTGAAAAATACAACTCCAAAATGTGTTAAAAAATCACTGTGCATATAGAAGATGCATAAATAACAATAAACGCAAATATCAATAGGTAATCACATACAAGAAAGGGACCATGTGCATATAAATGATCATACACATAAAGTGCAAATGGCAAATCAATATAATGATGAGAAGGTGTCCATGTGCAAAGTGCAGAATATTGAATAAATGTGCTTAAACGAAAACCCAAATATATAATGCACTGTTGGTAAAAATAAGTTCATAAAAAAAAAAAGTGTCCATGTGCAAGGTGCAGGAAGTACTGGATAAATGTGCTCTGACTGAGTGATATAAAGATTCACTCCAAAAGACGTGGCACCAATGTGAGCAAATCCCAGAAACCACCATCCAACACTGAGTGCAGTGGCTGCTCACCTCCAAACTGACTCAAATGAGCGTTGTTTACAGTGACTTGTCTCTGGATATCTCTCCACACAAGGACTTATCAGGGTTATTCTGAGTGAATCTCAATCAATATCTCCAATCGTAATGATAGATCAGCTGGTGGGATGTGACACATCGATATCCCATAGATATAATAGGGTAATCTTCTTAAATCTCCCCTTCATAAAGGGACATAATGGGAAAGGACTTCATGGTGTAGCATTAAAAACACTTTTATTGAAAACAATTGTAAAACGTACAGTTTAACAAGCATATACGAGTTGCTGCAATAGCGGTGAAGTGAATCCGATGCTTCTGGTCACGGCCATAGACCGGGAGTGATATAACCCGGCTCCTCCCGACGCGTTGCGTCACTGACCACACGTGACTTTCCCAAGGGTAAGAGATAAGTTAAGGGTAAGTTTACCCCTGAGAAAGTCACGTGTGGTCAGTGACGCAATGGGTCGGGAGGAGCCAAGTGACTTCACTTCTGGTCTACGGCCGTGACCGGAAGCATCGGATTCACTTCACCGGTATTGCGGCAACTCGTATATGCTTGCAAAACTAAGTTTTACTGTTTTCAATAAAAGTGTTTTTCATGCTACACCATGAAGTCCTTTCCCATTGTGTCCCTTTATGTGGGGGAGATTTAAGATGATTACCCTATGCTATTATAAAAAAATTGGGCAGGGCAATAACTGCACAGCATGAAGCAGATATCCTACAGAATGACCTGAACAAAATAACAGAGTGGGCAACGACATGGCAAATGAGGTTTAATGTGGAGAAGTGTAAGGTTTTGCATTTGGGGACTAAAAACATAAAAGCACAATACACTTTAGTGGGGGGGGGGGAACCTTTGGGGGAATCAAAAATAGAGAAGGATCTGGGAGTCTTTATAGAGGATAGACTAAGCAACAGCATGCAATGTCAAGCGGCAGCTGCCAAAGCCGGCAGAATATTAGCATGCATAAAGAAAGGGATGTATTCCAGAGCTAAAACTATAATCCTTCCACTTTATAAAACTCTGGTCCCATCGCATCTGGAGTATTCTGTCCAGTTCTGGTCGCCAGTCCTCAGGAGGGATGTGTTGGAGTTGGAGAGAGTCCAGAGAAGGGCAACTAAACTAATTAGGGGATTGGAGGACCTTAATTATGAAGAGCGTCGGCAATCGCTTGATTTGTTCTCCCTTGAGAAGAGACGCCTGAGAGGGGACATGATAGCAATTTATAAATACCTCAATGGTGATCTCAGCATAGAAAAAAAGCTATTCAGTTGAAAGGATTGCATGAGGACTCTGGGGCATACAATGCGATTAGATGAGAAGCGTTTTAACCTCAGGCAACGCAGGGGGTTCTACTGTTAGGGCTACAAGATTGTGGAATTCTCTACCACAAGAGGTGGTTTCTGCGGGAAGTATGGCTACTTTCAAAAGACTCTTGGACGTACATATCAAGGATCAGAACATTCAGGGGTATGAGAGATGATTACGGCCATACACACCTACACAGGTTGAACTCGATGGACTGTTGTCTTTATTCAACCTCAACTACTATGTAACTATATCCATGGGATAGCGATGTCACATCCCACCAGCTGATCTATCATTACGATTGGAGATATTGATTGAGATTCACTCAGAATAACTCTGATTATTCCTTGTGTGGAGAGATATCCAGAGACAAGTCCCTGTAAACAACACTCATTTGAGTCAGTTTGGAGGTGAGCAGCCATTGCACTCAGTGTTGGATGGTGGTTTCTTGGATTTGCTCACATTGGTGCCACGTCTTTTGGAGTGAATCTTTATATCACGCAGTCGAAGCACATTTATCCAGTACTTCCTGCACCTTGCACATAGACACTTTTTTCTTATGAACTTATTTTTACCAACAGTGCATTATATTTGGGTTTTCGTTTAAGCACATTTATTCAATATTCTGCACTTTGCACATGGACACCTTCTCATCATTCTATTTATTTGGCATTTGCACATTATGTGTATGATCATTTATATGCACATGGTCACTTTTTTGTATGTGGTTTCCTATTGATATTTACATTTATTGTTATTTATTTATGCATCTTTTATATGCACAGTGATGTTATAACACATTTTGAGTTGTATTTTTCACTTACTTACCGGTGAGTTATATACTCACTGAGAGATTGGCACCGATTTAATGTTTTATATATTTTTTCTCTTATATGGTATGTGGTGACACTACAAAATTGGCAGCTTTCTTCTTTATTTGATTTTTATCACATTTTGCACATTCACTTACTTCATTGGTAGCGCATTGGCCTTCCTTTCAGATATCATTACTGCTGCTTCTTCTGCTTTATTAAAAAGCCTTCATTCCAGTTGTAGTTTCATCTCGTGTTATATAGCTAAACACGTGTGTTACATTACTATTGTACATTTACCCAGGACATGATCATACCATACCATGATGGCTGTACGTCTAACAGTGTTCCTAAAATGACTGTATAGGATGAGTGTGAATCACAATTTACACATAGCTATTACCAGTAATGTAGCGCCTTAAATCATTTTACAGAGGCTTGATGTATAGGAAAGCACATGGAGAGTTTCCTATAGAGAGGTCTGCTGTCAGAGCACAGGTGTGGTTTTTTGCTGTGACATGATTCTCACTTTTAGGTCAGACCAGTTAGGAGGAAAACTAGTCATCAACAAGGAAAGAAAACCTTGCAAGGCCGAGGCTTAGTAATGTGTAAAATGCTGTTCTGCATAGCCGAAACTGCTGCCTTCTCATGACTATTGGAGGGTGGAGAGCCCACTGGTATTTGTGTAAGGTGGTGACAGCTTGTTATACTCTCATAATAGAAGTGTGACCTAGTGACAACCCGGGGACTGCATACATATAAAACGAGAGCTAGTTATGTGTGTGGATATTGCTTTTTTCATATTTTATCTGCTTATTTTACATTATAGCAGTGGCCGTGTGCAGGGCTTTTTTTCTCAGGATAGGTGCAGGAACTTCCCCCTTCTTAGTGACCCTTTGTGTCTGCCCCCTACCCACCTCTGAGCATTGCCCCTTTTAGAGAATACAAAACCCAAGTATCCTTTTGTTCTACTTATTTAAAAATTTAATGCAAATTACTAACAAGAAAGACAGTAGAATACATCCCGTGCAGTGAGCAACAATAGACCCAGCAACAGTAGATCCCCCCCCAATTAACAATAGACCCCACTTCTGCAACAATAGATCCTCCACACAATAACAGACTTTCCCCCCTCCTCCCAGCAACAAAGGACCCCCCCCCCCATGAGAAAATACCATCCCAGCAACAAAAGACCCCCATCATTAACAAAAGATCCCCCAACAGCTATCAATAGACCCTCAAACAGCCGGAAACAATAGACCTCACCATCAACAGTAGATCCCTGGCAGCAACAATAAACCCCCCCCACACAAAAATAGATCCCCCAGCAGCCAGCATCAATAGACACTCCAGCACACTCAGTACTCATTGCCATTATGTACAGTAATTGCTGGAGGTGCCAGAACTGTGTTCCCCCGATGTTCCTGCTCAAAAAAAGACCACAGGACTAGTAACATGACTATTTCTTTGTAAAGAAAAAAACATTAGCAGTAAGGGGACATAGAGCTCTAAAGTCTGTATTGAAGATCTGAGGACAGTCAGATAAAGGGCTCTTTCACACGGACGTTCCGTATGTCCGTAAATCACCCCATCCGTTTGCGGGTGATATACGGACATAATGAATGTCTATGGGATTGCGGATCCACTGACATCCAATTTTCGTCCTTTCAGTTCTGTTCCATTTTTTGGAACGGAACAGAACCCTATTTTTGTTCCGTTTTAAAAAACGGAACGGGTGCAAAATCAGATGCCGCAATGCCCATAGACATACATTATGTCCGTATATCATCCGCAAACGGATGGGATGATATGCGGACATACGGAGCCGATGACCCGAATGTCATCCGTGTCCGTAAAAAAAAAAAAAAAAAGTGCCGGAGCGGATCGCAATACCATCCGCTCCGTGTGAAAGAGCCCTAAGATTATAGAGGGCAGAAGGGGGGGGGGGGGGTTTCAGCATGTTGGCCTCAACCCCAAACTGAAAATATTTCTTAGTGATTTTTAGACGAAGTTCACCTTTTGGTTAAAAAAAAAAAAAAAAAATAACAAATGCACATGGTTTTGCAGGTAAAAGAATGTTTATTATTCATTTTTTTTTTTTTTATACGTAGGAGCCTGAAAAAGCATTGAATCATTGAATCTGCAATCCATGGATCGCAGGTGCAATGTCAGGCTCCTGCAGACACTGCCTACAGCTCTCTGTCACTATCTCAGGTATGCAGAAAGTGTCAATGGACTTTAAGGATGCTGATTAGCATGTCTATACTCCATTGAGAACTAAAAGTTGAGAACTACAAATGGATTAACCACTTAAGTCCGGGAAGATTTTACCCCCTTCCTGATCAGGGCCTATTTTGCGATTCGGCACTGTGTGACTTTAACGGACAATTGCGTGGTCGTGCGACGCTATACCTAAACAAATTTGACGTCCTTTTTTTTCCCACAAACAGAGCTTTCTTTTGGTGGTATTTGATCACCTGTGCGATTTTTTTTTTTTTTTTTTTTTTTTTTTTATAAACAAAAAAAGAGCGTCAATTTTGCAAAAATAACAATATTTTTCCCATTTTTTTATATGAAATTCCCCCCCAAAAAAATGTAAAAATCTAAATTTTTTAACATTTTCGGCCAATTTGTTTTATGCTACATGTTTGGTAAAAAAAATCGCAAAAAGCGTATTTTGATTGGTTTGCGCAAAAGTTATCGCGTTTACTAACAAAGGGAAAGATTTGTGTCATTTTTGTTGTTTTTTTTTTTTTTTTTAACGCGTAATGGCGGCGATCTGCGTTTTTTTTTTTTTTTTTTTGTGGTACTGCGACATTGCGGCGGACAGATCGGACCCTTGACTGACATTTTTGACACTTTTGGGGTTACCAGTGACATTTCTACAGTAATCAGTGCTATACATATGCACTGTTACTGTAAAATTACACTGGCAGTGAAGGGGTTAACTTTTTTTTGAGAGGGAGGGGTTATGTGTGGCGTGATTCTAACTGTGATTGGCTGTGGCTTGAGCTGTAGAAACAGTGATCAACGGTCCTACATAGTAGAACCGTATGATCAGTGTTTCTACACAGGGGAGAATGACAGGCGGCTTGTTTACATCAGCCGCCTGCCTTTCTCCCTCTGCAGCGACGATCGCCGAGTGACCGGCGTACATCGGGTCCGCCGGTCACACGCGCGGGGGGGGGGGGGGGTCCGTGACCACGCCTCCGGGAGCGCGCGCTCGCTCCCTAGACCCTCACAGGCTAGCGACGTAGATCTACGTCACTCTGCCTGTGAGGGGCTGACTGCCGACGTGAATAGTCGTGCGGCAGTCGGCAAGTGGTTAAATTCATTATTTTCTCAAAAATTCTACAAACGATACGCCATAATGACAACAAGAAAGTAGTTTGTTTTAAATCTTTGCAAATGTATCAAAAATAAAAAAATGAAAGAAAAATCACATAACTATTCACAGCCTTTGCCATGACACTCAAAATTGAGCTCAGATGCATCCTATTTCCACTGATTATCTCTTGAGTTGTTTCTACAACTTGATTGGAGTCCACCTGTGGTAAATACAGTTGCTTGGACATGATTTGGAAAGGCACACACCTGCCTATATAAGGTCCCACAGTTAACAGTGTATGTCGGAGCACAAACCAAACCATGAAGTCCAAGGAATTGTCTGTAGACCTCCGAGAGCATTGTATCGAGCACAGATCTGGGTAAGGATACAGCAACATTTCTGCAGCATTGAAGGTCTCTATGAGCACAGTGGCCTCCATTATCCATGAATGGAAGAAGTTTGGAATCACCAGGACTCTTTCTAGAGTGGCCTGCCCGGCCAAACTTTGCAATCGGGGGAGAAGGGACTTTGTTTGGGAGGTGACCAAGAACCCGATGGTCACTTTGACAGAGCTTCAGCATTTTTCTGTGGAGAGAGGAGAATCTTCCAGAAGAATAACCATCTCTGCAGCACTCCACCATTCGGGTCTGTATGGTAGTGGCCAGACAGAAGCCACTCCTCAGTAAAAGGCACATGACAGCATGCCTGGAGTTTGGCAAAAGGCACCTGGAAGACTCTCAAACCATGAGAAACAAAATTCTCTGGTCTGATGAAAAAAAGATTAAACTCTTTGGCCTGAAAGGCAACCATTATGTCTGGAGGACACCAGGCACCACTCATTACCTGGCTAATATCATCCCTACAGTGAAGCATGGTGGTGGCAGCAATGGCAGGCACTGAGAGACTAGTCGGGAAAGATGAATGCAAGTATGTGCAGATACATCCTTGTTGAAAACCTGCTCCAGAGCGCTCTGGACCTCAGACTGGGGCGAAGGTTCATCTTCCAACCACACAACGATCCTAAGCTCACAGCCAAGATAACAAAGGAGTGGCTGCAGGACAACTCTGAATGTTCTTGAGTGGCCCAGACGTGAACCCGATTGAACATCTCTGGAGAGATCTGAAAATGGCTGTGCACCAATGTTCCCCATCCAACCTGATGGAACTTGAGAGAGAGGTCCTGCAAAGAAGAATGGCTGTGAATACTTATGTACATGTGATTTTTATTGTTTTTTTATTTTTACAAAATTTGCAAAGATTTCCAACAAACTTCTTTCACACTGTCATTATGGGGTATTGTTTGGAATAAGGCTGTAACATAACAAAATGTGGAAAATTTAAGCGTTGTGAATACTTTTTGGATAGACTGTATATTTAACAATTGTTTGGTTTACTAAATTATGGATTGTTTGCAGTGTTTTTGGTGTATAGGGCAGCGCCTACCTTTTCAAACCTATTTTGATAGTGCATTCTTTGCACTTAAAGCGGAGTGCCGGCCACAAAATCGACATAATTCATTTTGGGCCATCCGCTTGCTTTTGGTCACCTGAAAAAGAAATGGATAGTTACGATTTTTTTTTTTTGTTTACTTACCTGGTTATTGAAGAAAAATATACTCAACCTTTCTTCCACTTCCTCCCTCTGCGGCCGCGGCCCGCACCGTCGCTTCCGGTTTGCGATGATTCCTGGGAGCTGAACGTCATCGCTCCCAGGAATCAATGCGCCTGCACCAGCCCCGCTCGTCACTTCCAGTGCGGGCGCATCATTCCCTGCTAAACAGCTTCTGGGCATGCCCAGAAGCTGTGGAGGGATGACACGCCGGCGCCGGAAGTGACGATCAGGGCCGGTGCAGGCGCATTCTGGGAGAAGAGGACACGGAAGAGGAAGCAGAAGAGGACGCGCTGGCTTCAGCTGCCCACATCCGAGATGGCAGCGCTGAAGAAGAAATTTTCAAGGTAAGTATTTCTTCTAAAAGGTAAGTGCGACCCGGGACAGTACAGAGGCTATCCATTGTGGAATGTACTAGCCCTGACTGTCCCGGGGGTATTTTTATTGAAAAAACATTTTCGTGGCCGGAACTCCGCTTTAAAGGGGCAGCAACCTTGATTAATAAGTGTGATTAATTGATTCTTGGGTTGGCGCCCTTCATATTTAATGTATTACAAAAGGAACTTGCAGTTTAATCACAGATCAATGTGAATGAATGATACAGCTGTGCGGGCGGCGCCTCATACATCCATGGCAATTTTTAAATGCTACAGTGGCTGCAGGGAGAAAAACCCCTGCCTGCTGTCACAGGGGAAGGGGGTGTGGGGGGCTGGTGATTACCAACATGATATGTTACACCTTTAATACACGTGTAACTTGTTATTAAAGGTGAACCTGTACATAAAAGTGCATCTCCAGGATAGGTTCGCCCCCCCCCCCCCCTTTCCCGAACTGATCATTGGATGAGGAAAAAAAATACATATTTTTATATATATATATATATATATATATATATATATATATAAATAGTTTAGCCCTTTACCTAATCCAGCCCGCGCTTTAGCCCTAGAGCCTTCTCCTTATCTGTTTACATCCCGCGTGGGTCTTTCTTCACACACTCACGTCACTACCTATTGGATGTCTCCTGGCAGGGTCCTCTTTGGATCCAGAAGAGGGCTGATGTCAGCGGAGCGAGGTTGAGGAGCAGTCTTGGGCACCATTAGGATGCTGGTCCTCCACACCTGGAAATAGTGGTGGTGAGGGACCTGGACAGGGGACTTGGGTGAATATAGCTGGCTTCACAACATAAAGGAAAAAAAAAAGGCCTGGCAGAATGGATGATTGAGAAGGGGGCAAAAATACCCCGGTATGTAGCTTTAAAGCGGAACTTCACCCTTTATTAAAAATTACAACAGACACCTTTAGAAATGTTTAGTAAGGGCAAACTGATACTTGTAGATCATTGCAGGCTTTTGATTTCATGCATATTGTATTTTTTTCTCCCTATTTGTCTTATGGTGGCCATTTTCACAATGGGCAAATTATTCCATCTCCCTTGGCGTCCTGGAACTCTGGTTTTGCCTCCTGGGGCATGTGATAGAGGACATCATCACTTGAGGTGGAAGGTACTGGGGATGTAGCCCCCCAAGGCTGCGACTGTGAGGCCAAGCTTACATCACCAGTGCCTCACTCAACCAGGAAGTAAAAAACGCATTTGTAAGTCCGTAACCATGAACAACGAATGCTGTTGTTTTTAGTGAAAGGGAAAAGGTCTTCATTATAATATTGTATGCCTTTGATGCACCAAATTGTTATGCATTCCATTATTGGGAATTTACTGAAGAGTTCTCCTACTGTACTCCAGCATACACAAAGATTGTGTTCATAGCCATGACCATTTTATATACTTACTATGGTTAATTTGCTGTAGATAGTAATTTTCTTGATGTTTATGATGTACCTGTGGGTTAAGTAAGCAGCATCCATATAATTTAAGGAGGAGCAGCCAGTGCTCTGGTGCTATTATCTTCAAAAGGATTTTTGGAAGGCATTTTAAGTTCCACTTTGAAGAATCCTTGAGACTGCCCTCCTAGGTGTTGTTTAACTAGTTTTGTTACTTCAGGTTAACCATTAACAATCAGAGCCAGATGCACGTCTAATGAATATATTCATGCCCGCCATGTATGTTAATGGTCTGTGGAGGAGTTCTAAAAATAACAGCATTTACATTACACTTACTAAGATGTGATTAATGTAGCCACTCAGACCATAGTCCTTTTTTGTGATTATTGCAGCTGAAACTTTTAAAGTAAACCTGTCCCAAACCCAGGCCTCTCAAACTTGAGTGTGTGATAGAAAAAGTGAAAAAGCAGTACAGTCTGCAATGTCACCTGCAAATCTTGTTGGTCAGTGCAGCAACTCTTCAATGTAAGGCTGGGTTTACATTCGTGGCAGTGCTTACCGCCCCTCTGAAAAGTGATCTGCAGTGGATCACTTTTCAGAGGTTTTTGACAGGTGATGAGGTGAAAAGTTGCCTTCTCACTGCTTGTTTTAACCTTGTAAATGCTGCACCACCTTGCTGCAACCGTGTGAATTACACGTTGCTGCAGGGTAGTCCAATTCTCTTTAATCAGGGATGGTAATCTAAATTTCATCCCGGGCTGCATCAGCATTATGGTTGCCTTCAAAGGTCCAACTGTATCTGTAAGACTATTTAAATGTATCCACTGCTTTTTTTTTTTTCTCAAGATAATCGGTGCAGAAACTCAATTACACCTAAACCCAGACTTTAGGGGTTTGCTAAATACAGAGTGCAGGGGCGCCCTGTGCGCAGAGTGCAGCGTTCAGGGGCGCCCTGTGCGCAGAGTGCAGCGCGTAGGCATGTTCTACATACATAGTGCAGGGATTAGGGGTTCCACCACATTCCAGCCTGAAAAAAGCCCTGGGAACAAGGGCCACATGTAATGGCTTAGAAGGGCAGATTCGGGCCACGGGCCTTGAGTTTAACAAATGTGCCTTAAACAAATCATATTCAATGCTGGGATAATTTTTGCCACGAAGCAAAGCAAAAAGCCATTGTCCATGTGCGTTCTGACTCTATGCTCGCCCAGCGCATGGCAGTAGAGGCTGCTGGTGCTGTGTTCAAACGGCAATATCTCATTTGTAGCGCACTTGTATTGTTCTTACATTTCTAAGCATAGTATTACCCATGCACTTAGTGGACACTGCCAGAGCCATCCGATTGTACTGCCCATGTTGTGTCTGGGCACAGCACCAGGGGCTTTCTACTGGGCATTCACTGGTGGACATGGTGCCAGCAGCTCCTACTGCTGTGCACAGGGCATGTTTCCGACTAGGAATTAGGGAAACCGCTAGCAATAATCGCATGTAAAATCCGACAGGCTGGTTGTACCCAAGTTGATCGATCAATCAACTTGGATACATTGACTGCTCCTACATGTTTCAATTTTCGGGATTGGAACAGTCTATGGCCAGCTTTGGACCTGCTGTGATGTGTAAATGACCCCTGACAAGCACTATAGACCGATAAAGTGATTAGACATCTCCCTAAAAGGAACCTGTACTGAAAGGACTATATAGGGTGCCTTTGGCCGTTTTCTTGAGATGCTAAAGTGCCTTGCTGTGTCTCAGTTCACTACTTTGCCTACTTACTGCCTTGAATGAGTATACAGCAAGAAAAATCAAACCTTCTGATCATCTCGTATAGTCTGTTCCAGATTGGTGACTCAGGAATTATTGAAGCCACTAGATCAGCATGACAGTAAGGCCTCTTTAACACAGGTGTACTTTGGCATATGTTCATTTTTATTTGTTTGCACTGGATGCACAGATGTGTCATGTATCCACATGCAGGCAGTCTCCTTCATGTCAGTTGGGATGCAGCGACTGCATAGACACAGCTGCTGCTCCCAATTTGACATCCATGCCGTTGGGTATCCACAAACTCATACCCACGCGGGTGTCAATGGTGTCCATGCAGCTGCTGCTCCCAATTGATATGAATGGTACTGCCTGCATACAGATGCATAGAACACCTGTGCATCCCATGCAGGCAAACATGGTCCTTGCTTGGGAGTATGCTTAGGAACGCCTTTGTGAATGAGGCTTGAGGCATTTTTAGGAGGAGAGGAGCATAATGGTATCATAATATAACTGTGTTTTTATTTTTTTATAGATAAACTTTAGCAAATTTCCAGAGATTTCTGGTAGAAGTTGCAACTCTGTGTAATCTAGAAAATCTTATGCTATATCTTCCTTTTTGATCTGAAGATATTCATTATTGCATAAATCCTACAAATCCCTAACATGCTACGGTTGAGAGCTTTATTTCTTTATTAGGCTTCATCTTTTCTAAATGTCGGGAAAGACACAAGGGGAAGCCATAAAACTGCCTGTGGAAGGCAAATAAGCTGGTCATACCCTGATAGAATATTTTTGTTCGGCCTGAAAGCTGAACCAAAGAAGTCTAACAGTTCCTCCAGCCATACAAATAACATGAATGGACGAACCCTCACCCCCCTAAATAGACTATTGTATTCTGACAGCTACTAGAACCAGCTGTCAGAATATCCACACAGTGTCTGCAGCTGTTCAGGCGTAGTTCAGTTAAGTTTTCTGCCTTGCTCACCAACTGTTAGATTTTTTGGTGGAGTTCTGTTACAGTTGAAATTCTAGCAGTGAATGCCCAGCTTTAGGAAACCTTAGTAAGGCAGGCCACAGATTACCATGGGTGGAAAGAAAGAAAATTGCTTTATTCCCCCATTAGCACAGTCAGTATTGATAGGGCATCCACCCCGCAGCGCTTTTGTATTCTGCCGGTGGGGAGTGTGGAGAGCCTTCCCTGCTGGCAGAACACAATAATTAGTGTTGCTGGCTATAGCCAGCAGTACATCGTTCCGGAAAACCCGATCGGCTGGTTGTAAACAAGATCAACTTGTGTACGACCAGTGTACCCATACATTGATCAAAATTCGGATTATCCCTGCTGAACCGGCCAAATTTTGATCCATGTAAGGCTGGCTTAAGTGTACAGTCCTGCTCAAAAGTTTGCATACCCTAGCAGGAATCGTGAAAGTTTGCCATTGATCTAGAAAATATGAATGATCATGCCAAAAAACTGTCTTTTATTTAAGTATAGTGATCATATGAAGCCATTTATTATCACATGGTTGCTTGGCTAATTTTTAAAATTGAATAACTGAAATCACCATACAACAATACATGAACAAAAATGAGCTGCAAGGTCGAGTTGCCACATAAAAGCCCAGTTAAAATACACCAATCACCTTGACACGCCTCACCAGACTTTTTTGTGGCACTGGCATAGTAAAGGCTTCTTTCTGGCAACTCAAGTATTTTTGTATTTTGCTCCTTGAAACAACCACACTGTCTTTTTCCAGAGCCTATACTCCTTCTGAGGTTACCTGTGGGTTTTTCTTTGTATCCCGAACAATTCTTCTGGCAGTTGTGGCTGCAATCTTTCTTGGTCTACCTGATCTTGACTTGGTATTAAGAGATTCCTGAATTATCCACTTCTTTAAGTGATTGAACAGTACTAACTGGAATATTAAAGGCTTTTGATATAGTTTTAAATTATTTTCCATCATTAAAAGGTCCTTTACCTTGCTAGGCAGGTCTTTTGACAGTTCTTTTCTGCTCCCCATGGCTCAGTATTAAAATAGAACCATAGGCAAAACATTTTTCATCTTGGATAGAGCAAAGGAGGGTTGCAAGCTCTGTCAGATTTTTTTTTCCCCCCATCTGTGCCCCATTTCAGAGATTTCCCTTCACTTCCTGTACCATAGCCAAATAGGAATGGAGAGCAAATTCCTTGGGGACCCCCAGGTCCCCAGGACTAGTGTTCCAATTGGAAGATTTTCCTTCTAATACTTTTTTGGGGACAACCCAAAAATGTAGGAAGGTTTTTCTTTATTTTCACTTTTTCAAGAATTATGCTAAACAGGACAAATAGGGTAAATCTCCTTAACGTGCAGAGGCAGCAAAAAAAGAAAAAAACAGATAGGGGTTCTAATCCCTCTCCATTCTATATAAAACTAAAAAAACTGTTTTGCCTTTTGTTATACTTTAAGTCTGCGCAGTCCATTCACGTGTTGGCTAACAAACTCATTGACTATTTATACACAGACACTAATTGCATATTAAAAAGCCACAGCTGTGGGAAATTAACCTTTAATTGCCATTTGAACCTGTGTGTGTCACCTTGTGTGTCTGTACCAAGGCCAAACATTCCAGGGCAGGGAAACTTTTTTAATAAGGGCCATTTGGGCGATTTCTGTTATTTAAAAATGAGCCAAACAACTATGCGATAATAAATTGCTTCATATGATCGTTATCCTTAAATAAAAGATCAGTATGATCAGTCATATTCTTAATATCAATGACAAAATATCATGATTATTGCCAGGGTATGCAAACTTTTGAGCACAACTGTACAGTGCCTTGAAAAAGTATTCATACCCCTTGGATTTTTCAAAATTTTATGTTACAATCAAAAACGTAAATGTATTTTATTGGGATTTTATGTGATAGACCAACACAAAGTGGCACATAATTGTGAAGTGGAAGAAAAATAAAAATGGTTATTCAAAATGTTTTGCATATAAATATGTGAAAAGTGTGGCGTACATTTGTGTTTAGCCCCTCCTGAGTCAATACTTTGTAGAACCACCTTTCACTGCAGTTACAGCTGCAAGTCTTTTTGGGGATGTCTCTACCAGCTTTGCAGATCTAGAGAGTGACATTTTTGCCCATTCTTCTTTGCAAAAATAGCTCAAGCTCTGTCATAGATTGAGGGCGTCTGTGAACAACAATTTTCAAGTCTTGCCACAGATTTTCAACTGGATTTAGGTCTGAACTTTGACTGGGCCCATCTAACACATGAATATGCTTTGATCTAAACTATTCCATTGTAGTTCTGGCTGTATTTTTAGGGTTTTTAGTCTGCTGTAAGGTGAACCTCTGCCTTAGTATCAAGTCTTTTGCAGACTATAACAGGTTTTCTTCTTAGATTGCCCTGTATTTGGCTCCATCCATCTTCCCATCAACTCTGAGCAGCTTCCCTGTCCCTGCTGAAGAAAAGCATCCCCACAACATAATGCTGTCGCCATCGTGTTTCACAGTTGGGATGGTGTGTTCAGGGTGATGTGCAGTGCTAGTTTTCCGCCACACAGCATTTTGCTTTTAGGCCAAAAAGTTCAATTTTAGTCCCATCTGACCAGAGCGCACCTTCTTCCACATGTTTGCTGTGTCCCCCACATGGCCTCTCACAAACTGCAAACAGGATTTCTTATGGCTTTCTTTCTTTCAACAATGGCTTTCTTATTGCCACTCTTCCATAAAGGACAGATTTGTGGAGTGCACGACTAATAATTGTCCTGTGGACAGATTCTCCCACCTGAGCTGTGGATCTCTGCAGCTTCTCCAGAGTTACCATGGGCCTCTTGGCTGCTTCCCTAAATCAATGCTCTTCCTTGCCCGGCCTTTCAGTTTAGGTGAATGGCCATGTCTTGGTAGGTTTGCAGCTGTGCCATACTCTTTCCACTTTCAGATGATGGATTAAACCGTGCTCCATGAGATGTTCAAAGCTTGGGTTTTTTTTTTTTTTTATAACCTAACCCTGCTTTGAACTTCTCCACAACTTTATCCCTCACCTGTCTGGTGTGTTCCTTGGCCTTCACGATGCCTTTTGTTCACAAATGTTCTCTAACAAACCTCTGAGGGCTTTACAGAACAGCTGTATTTATACTGAGATTAAATTACATTCAGGTGAACTCTATTTCTTAATTAGGTGACGTCTGATGGCAATAGGTTTCACTAGATTTTAGTTAGGGGTATCCGAGTAAAGGGGGCCGAATACAAACGCTCGCCACACTTTTTTTAGATATTTATCTGTAAAAAAAAAAATCTTTATCATTTTTTTTCCACTTCACAATTATGTGCCACTTTTGTGTTCGTTTATCACATAAAATCCCAAGGAAATGAATTTACGTTTGATCCGATTCTGGTGCGGACCCAAAAAAGGGTCCTGTGCGAGTTGTGTCCGAATGCGATGCAAATTCAGCCATACAAACCCTTAAAGCAGAACTAAACTTTTCACAATACTCTCCTCTACATTGCAGCAATGCAACAATTAATTTCCCCGCCGCCCACTGCCATTTTTTTCTCCTATGCTACTTCCAGGTATCGGTTTTCTGTCTCTTGAATAGCCAGAGATGACATGATCACTTGCATGGTAGTCAGCCATTCTGGCATAGCTGGAGTGTAATGCATGCTGAGCTGCATATGCACAGCTCAGCAGACGTGCACTAGAAGACTACGAGCAGGCAGGTAAGTGTGTCTTATTGCAGAACAGACCTAGCATATCTCTTCTGCAAAAGCTGCCTGCTTGCTATTTTTTTTTTAATTCTAGGTTTAGCTCCCCTTTATTTCCTCTCCTGTAGTGTTTCTGATGCTAGCTCAGATTAATCGCTTTATTTTTACTGTAGATGACATAACTGGCCTGCTGCCTGGAAGTCTCGAAGTCTAACTACTTTCAGAAGAGCCAGGCTTCTACCAACATTCTTAAAGCGGTAGTAAACCTCAGCCTTTTTAAAGAGCCAGGCTTCTACCAACATTCTTAAAGCGGTAGTAAACCTCAGCCTTTTTAAAGAGCCAGGCTTCTACCAACATTCTTAAAGCGGTAGTAAACCTCAGCCTTTTTAAAAGGGAAATTAAAAAAACCCCTGCAAGGCCAAGTTATAATGCACTAGTATGCCTTGCATTTTAGCGCATTATGTGAAAATTTACCTTAAAGCGAGTTCCACCCAGTGAACTTTTTTTTCTCTAGCGCTCATCGACAGACGTAGTCCTCGGTGATACACCACCTTCGGGTTATGTTACCTCCGCAGGAGCAGGACTAGACAGGAAATTAAAAAGCTCTGGCCACACCCTAGGGGCAGTCCCAGAGGGTATATCCTCTCTCTCTCTGCCTCAGCAAATCAGTTATTTTCTGTCTAGTTAGGAGTAAGGACCTAGACACCTTGCTGGGATCTTAGGTCCTGGCAAGAATTTTTTCTTAAAGGATTTTTTTAGACAGCTTTTTCTCCAGTGTTCCTGTGAGATCTTCAAGCAAGAAAGCTGAACTGGGCGACGGGCTGGATGTTGAGATCCGGTGGTCACCCCAGTTCAGCCTACGAGCGCGTGCAGGCCATAGCTCCGCGCTGGGTCGGCCGCGACAAAGTCCCGTTAAAAGGACTGAACCCGCGAGTTAAACGTCTCGCTGAAACGCCAAAGACCATGAGTCACGGCGTTCGTATCGGTCGACAGCCCTCCCGCCCCGGTGGAGAGGGGTACTGTCAGGAGTTGGTGCCTGCCTGGTTCCGGTATGGTGAGTAGTATGTTCCCCCTTTCCCCCTGACGGGTTTTGTGGTGAACGCGGGCCCCTCTCTGTATGGTAAGAAAGAGTCCTTTCTGTCCTATAACATGTCACAGATCCTCCTACTTTGAGTGTGATTTTTTGTGTACAAAAAGCCAGGAGGCTTGGTTTGGGAGCTAACAATCTATTGTATACATGTTTAAAAGATGTAATCTGTGGCATTCTGGGAATCTTATGGGTTTAGTATAAGCTACCTACCAGTCAGAAGCCACGGACATGTAGACTGCCTTCCAAATCAGATCTCCAGCTATTAGCAGGCCTCCCGAACGGCCATGCGGTCCGCCAGGGGCCGATACCGCCAACCACGCCATATCCCCAGGCAGAGACAGTGTTGTGTGCCCTGCAGCACACCGCCATTCAGCAGGCCGCCGCCATTTTTTCTTGCAGGATCGCACGAGCCGCCATTTTGGCGTAGCCTCGTGTCTCCAGCATGGGGGCGGCCATGTTTGAGGTGATCCTACACCTCGTGGAGCTTGGGGGAGGCGCCGGAAGGCGTGCAGAGGGGCGGAGCCGCCTCCTTTCTTCCTGGGCAGCCAGCCAAAAGACTTCCTGTTTGTCTAGACAGCGCTGTAAGCTGTTGCAGTTTAACTCTGAGCATCAAGTGGTGAGCCTGGGGGTCTATCTCTCTCTCTCTCGATCGATAGGGATCCCTAAGCAGGTAACACTAAGGGGCTTTTTTGTGGCGCCGGGGGTCAGAAAAGAAAAAAAAAAAAAAAAAAAAGTTTTTTTCTTTACTTTTGAATTATATTTTCCAGGTAGTAACTGGAGTTATTATGGACCCTGCCACACATATTCCCCCACCTGTTTCCCTCGAGGGGGCCTCGGGACCCGCCGGTGCACAGAGTATAGAGTCATTTACAGCAATTTTGGAGTCTATGGTGGCTCGGGTGGAGGCGGCCTGTCAGGGACGGGGGTCAAGGAAGCGACCCCCGCCTACCCCTATACCATCTGACACCTCTGACTCAGATTCAGAGATGGTCACGGCAGTTGCAGGTTCCTCTGCAAGGGCTGTTATCCCAGGTAAAGCCCCCTCAGACAGTGAGGAGGACGCTTCTTCTCTTGCTATAATTCAGGAAGAAGCATTGGTGGACGCACTAGTTGTGGCAGTGCAAGAAACCTTAAAACTTGAGGCTTTACCGGCAGAGGCAACTGAAACAGAGAGGCCTTTTGGGACTAATAAGCCCATCAAGACGGCGAAGGCTTTTCCTGTACCTAAATGTTTTGGTAATCAGATTAAAGGAGAATGGGAGCATTCTAAACGTACCTTTACTATTTCCAAGCGTATTGCTAGACGCTATCCGTTTGAGGAATCCATCATTAAGAAATGGACGGTACCACCAGTCGTGGATCCGCCTATTTCCAGGCTGAATAAAGCCACGGTTATTCCAGTGGAGGACACTTCGTCCTTTAAGGATCCGGTGGATCGAAAGATAGAAGCAGAGTCCCGCACTATCTTTTCTCTGATAGGGTCAGCATTTAGACCAGTAATCGTTATTGGTCTAGTTTCCCAGACACTTACGGAATGGGCGAAAATGGTACGCCAAGATCTTAGGGGAAAAGATATTCCCCAGGAGACATCTGATTTGATGGAACAGATCATACAAGGGCTACGGTTTATCTGTGACGCAGCCTTGGACACTACTCCCTTATTAGGGCATGCATCTAAGTTAGCAGTGATCCTCAGACGTGTGCTGTGGTTAAAATGCTGGTCAGCTGACCTAGGTTCCAAAAAGACCTTGACCAATCTCCCCTTTCAGGGGAATCGTCTATTTGGAGCCAACCTAGATGAAATCATTAAGGATGCCACTGGGGGCAAGAGCACTTTTTTGCCACAGGCTGCAAAAGCTAAGGGACCTCGCAACAAGCGAGGACCTTTCTTTACCGCCCATAAAGGGCGCCCGGCTGGTACTAGCGGGAAAGGCAAGACTCCTCCAGGAGGGTTCAAGAAGGGGACCAACCCAGCCAAACCCGAAGCAAAGGAGTACACAGCCTGAAGGTGCGCCCCCACCCGGTTTCAGGGTGGGGGGACGTTTTCACCGGTATTCAGGACATTAGATCGAGCATCAACCACTACTACCGGTGCGATTCTTCCCTTCCAACATTTAAGTACCACAGGAAGCGGTAGTTACCGTTCCCTGAAAAGATCTTTTCCTTTACCTTTTCCTAAGATTAGTCCCGATACCTCACAGGAATCGGATCTGGTTGACCAGATAGGCCAAGTAGCCTCTAGTCGGGTGACTTCGGTCCCTGAGGTTCAACCAGAAAAGATCACCTTTCCTGATAACTATCAGGTATTTGATAAATGTGTGGGAACAGAAAACGACCAGACTTTCTCGGATGGTCGGGGCCAGATAGCTCTAGGGACACCTGGTTCAGATCCAATCAGCGCCAGTGGTCCTAGAAATTCTAGGCTGGCCTCCTCAAGCCGGCCTGGCCGACTTGGACATGTTAGTCGCAGACGTTCCGTGGGAACTTCGTCTCAGGGAGTGTCTGTGGTCTCAAGGACCAATTTACCTTCGTGCTTTACAGTCGCTGGTTTTAATGGCCTGGCCATTGAGACCCAAGTACTGAAGGACAGAGGTTTGTCTACTTCAGTCATTCCTACCCTTATTAAAGCAAGGAAAGCGACTTCCAGCAAAGTCTATTATCACACATGGAAGACTTATATTGCGTGGTGCGAATCTTTAGGATTTCCTCCACGTACCTATTCGGTGACTCGAATATTGGCTTTTTTGCAACAAGGGGTTGAGCAGAAGCTAGCCTTGAGCACCATCAAGGGTCAAGTTTCAGCATTAGCAATCTTCTTTCAGAAGCCTTTAGCTACCAAATCCTTGGTGCGGAATTTCATCCAGGGGGTGCGGCACCTGGCTCCTCCAGTCCGCGCGCCCTTACCGCCCTGGGATCTTAATTTGGTTTTGTCGGTTCTACAGAAACCTCCTTTTGAAAACATCAGGGAGATTCCCTTGCTTACTCTATCCCAGAAGGTGGCCTTCTTGGTGGCTATTACTTCTGCTCGCAGGGTGTCAGAACTGGCTGCATTATCATGCCAGTCACCATACCTAGTGATTCATAGGGATAAGGTAGTACTTCATCCTAAGCCATCTTTTCTTCCCAAGGTGGTTTCAGATTTTCATCTGAATGAAGATATTGTACTACCTTCCTTGTGTCCTCAGCCCAAGCATCATCGGGAACATGCGTTGCATTCCTTAGATGTGGTTCGGGCAATCAGGGTATACCTGAAATCTACGGAATCATTCCGTAAGACGGATTCACTTTTTGTGATCACGGATGGCCCCAGAAAGGGTTTGCCTGCATCTGCCGCGACCATTGCCAAATGGATTAGACAAACGGTGGTACAGGCTTATTCTATTAAGGGTCAGAGTCCTCCGTTCCCTGTTAGGGCGCACTCCACTCGAGCGCTCAGTACTTCCTGGGCCTTTCGCCATCAGGCGTCAGTGGTCCAGGTATGTAAGGCGGCCACCTGGTCGTCGGTACATACCTTTACAAAATTCTATAAAATTGATGTGACGGCATCGGCGGATGCCTCATTTGGCCGCAAGGTTTTGCAGGCCGCAATTTGAGGAGACCGGTGGTCTACCTCGAGGGTTTTTTTCTGTTTGAAAAAAAAAAAAAAAAAATTTTGTTTTCTCCTTTTTTGTTGAGTCTCATCATAAAGGATGAGCATTGTAAACTTCTAGTTGGCACCGGTTGGGCCTTCTAGATTGGGATTTGATTTCCATTTTCCCACCCCTCAGTTGTGATACTGCTCTGGGACGTCCCGAAGGTGGTGTATCACCGAGGACTACGTCTGTCGATGAGCGCTAGAGAAAAATGGATTTTTGTAAAATCTTACCGTAAAATCCTTTTCTCTTAGCTCATCGACAGACGTAGTCCCCGCCCCTCTGTTTTGGAATTGGGTTGGGTTAAATTCTCTAAGCACTGCTTTTTCACATAACTGATTTGCTGAGGCAGAGAGAGAGAGGATATACCCTCTGGGACTGCCCCTAGGGTGTGGCCAGAGCTTTTTAATTTCCTGTCTAGTCCTGCTCCTGCGGAGGTAACATAACCCGAAGGTGGTGTATCACCGAGGACTACGTCTGTCGATGAGCTAAGAGAAAAGGATTTTACGGTAAGATTTTACAAAAATCCATTTTTAATAAAAATACCCCCGGGACAGTCAGGGCTAGTGCATTCCTCAATGGCTAGCCTCTGATCTGTCCCGGGTTGCACTTACCTTTTAGAAGAAATACTTACCTTGAAAATGTATTGTCCAGCGCTGCCATCTCAGGTGTGGGCAGCTTGAAGCCAGCGCGATCCTCTTCTGTGTCCTCTTCCGTCTTCTTTGGTCCCACGATGCACTGCACCGGCCCCACCGTCACTTCCGGTGCCGCAGCGTCATCCCTGCACAGCTTCTGGGCATGCCCAGAAGCTGTTTTGCAAGGTATGACGGCGCCTGCACCGGAACTGACGTCGGGGCCGGTGCGGTGCATTGATTCCTGGGAGCGATGACGTTCAGCTCCCAGGAATCATTGCATGCCAGGAAGTGACGACTCGCCGCGGCCGCCGAGGGGAGGAAGAAGGAAGTAAGGTAAGTATATTTTCTTCTAAACAAGGTAAGTAAAAAAAAAAAAAAAATTGCGATTATCCATTTGTTTTTCAGGTGACCCGGAGCGAGAAGATGGAGGTAAGTATAATTTTAGGGTGGAACTCCACTTTAAAACTAAATCCTCCAGCGCTGCGCTGTCACCACTGACAGGGCTTCCATCTTCACCCACTCTTTCTAACGGGTTGGCAGGCTCCGGTCCTATGATTGGACAAGTTGCGATGACGCTACTCCCGCACATGCGTGTGGGAGCCACTGTTAACGGCACAGGTATGCTATTCCTTCAGAGCACATGCACCAGTGATGTCACCGGCGGCTTCATGAGTAAATCTCTCCTAAACGATGTGCGTTTAGGAGATATTTACTGCCACTTTAGGTAAGCCTCATTATAGGCTTATTATAGGCTTACCTCTGAGAAAAGTCAACCAAGGTAGTGTACTCCCACTTAAAGTGCTTGTAAACCTCATACATAAAATATGAACAAAACATATCTTTCTATAGTGTGCACTTAGTAGTAAAATATGTGTAGAGTGTGTGCACTTGTCTCAAACCAGCGCACTAGGTGTAATTTTATTTTTGCTTCCCCTTTCCTCTATCTGCATGACCAGCTTTTTTGACATGAAGTGCTAATAAGGTGACGGGAGGGAGCTGTAGTGCACAGCCTGTAATTGACCTCCTCAGCCCTGTTCCTGTTTCAGCTCTCCGCTACCCGTTTTCTGACCGCTCAGAGAAGCTGTATGAATTCTGGAAAAGTACAACTTCTGTAGGTGGATCTGTTTTAATCTTTGTGTATCACCTGAGGCCAGTCACTTCACTGGATATATGTAAGGGTTTAAAACCACTTGTAAACATATTTCATAGTCTGGCACAGTAATATGTTTGAAGTGGTTTTTTTGCTTCTTCGGTGTGAATGGGACTTAACCGTAATAGTTTGAAATTTACCTGGAGAACTATATATAAAGTTGACCAACTTCAGATGCCATAAAAGATCAGGGGACTTAAGTTTCTTTTGTCTTGCTAAGACTACAAATTGAAAACTGCTCAGAACAAGATTCTCCTTTTATTTTCCTAAATGGCCTGCACATTTATAGCTGTTTGCTTGTGGACAACCACAGAATGTGAGGCCGGCCATTCACCATGGATTGCAGGACAGAAATTACATGATTTCCCCATTAGCACAGACAGTGCTGACAGGGGAGTCCCTCCTGCAGAGCAATTGTCTTCTCCCAGCAGTCGGGGGAAGCCGTCCCCAAAGGGAGAAGATAGTGATTATCGCTAGAGGCTATAGCTGCCGCTAGTAATAATCGGGACGGGATCCGGCAAGCTTGTTGTACCCAAGTTGATCAATCGATTTATCTTGGAACATTCAGCCTGCCTATTAAAGCTTCGAATTTCAGCTGGTTCCTGCTAAAATGGCAGAGAATCAAACCGTGTATGGCTGACTTAGGAATCTTATCTTGTTGATGGTCCATCCTTGTCTCAGCACTGGCCAGTTTACCTATAATGCTTAAAGGAATAAGATCGGGTAGATGATCCCCTGCTGTGAAGCGGTATGTATACACACCCCTTGTATTTGTGCTGCTGTGGAGTGTGGCGTGCCTTCGCTGCCTATGCTTTGCTGTACGCTTTGACAGCTTCAAATAGCTCAAGTGGGATAGCTCAAGTTGGTTCTGACTCGCATCTGAACATGCCTGAGCTCATCCCTAATTCTGATGGGGCTGTATTATGTTGAACTGTTCCCAATACCCCATTGATTCCATATCCCATTCACTCTTCTATGTTCTCCTGTTTTTCAGGTCACCAACCAAATTTCACAATGTTTGATGGGGACTATGACTACCTCATCAAATTCTTAGCATTGGGAGACTCTGGCGTTGGAAAAACCAGCTTCCTCTACCAATATACAGATGGAAAGTTCAACTCCAAGTTCATCACAACAGTAGGCATCGACTTCCGGGAAAAAAGAGTGGTAAGTGGTTTTGTTGATCTATGATTTCTAGGGCTAAGTGGCAGATACTTTACATACAATCTTTCCTCTAAATGCCAGTGGTAATGACAGTTAAACATTGTGGGGTTCCTTGGCTTGCTATCTGTGAATTTTAAATGAAAAAGTTATGATCGGCTATTCATTTGTTTCATTTATGTTTAAATCAAGTGTACATGCACATTTTTTTAGGAGGAGCAATCTGACACCCAGTAATCCTTTTTTTCATAACGCATTAGCTCATGAAGGGCATTGGCCATCCACAAGATGTGTGTCGATACTTTATCTCATGCCTTCTTCCCCCACTCTCCGTTTTCCAAGCGTTTCATGGATTTTCCCTAGCCTATGAATACCTCTTTTGTCTTATTTGTCTTTATACAATTTTCTCTTACGTCCTCCGACAGTCGCCGCCTCCTCTAAGTCATCACTGTTGGATATTGTCTTACCATCCGCAGGAATAGCTAGGCATATAGACTTAGTCCAAAGACAAAAGGCATTAGCATATACACACCCATGGGGGCTGTCCCATCTGGTCAATATCCCCCCTGCATCACCACTCCCAACTCAGTTTGGTAGCATAGCAGTAGGTAATAAGAACCCCAAAAGAGGGGCGGGGCGGCGACTGTCGGAGGACTCAGAGAAAGGAATTTTACAGGTAAGATTTTAATCTGCCTAGCGTCAGGAATAGTCAGGCTTCCCTTGTGCTGGGGCTTCAGTCTCAGCCTTCCTAATCTTTTATTTGATTTTCTTTGAGAATGTCAGTTTTTTCTTTTACTTTACTAGCTGTTTATTTTGTCAGCTTCTAGTGTTAGTCTTCTCTTCGGATGAAGATGGATCATGCGGTGCTGGGATTCGGACTGGCCGCCCTGGTTCTCCAGAGCAAAAGGGTCAGATTGACCCCCAGCCCGCCATCGAGTGTTCAGCTATGGTTCGCCCTGGCATTACGAACGACCCATCCCTGTTCGCTACAGGGATGCAGCCGTGAGGTGGCTACCTCACAGGACTCGTCTGCGGAGCTGCAGCGTCATGTCCCTGGCTCATGGCACTCCCTGTCAGATGAGGACAGAGGTTTTCCGTGCATGGAGGCTCCCCACGCCATCTGATACAGGTAAGTACTTTTCTGTGTGGGGTCTCTGTTTGGGGTGGCAGTCTGTGTTGCTGTGTGTTCCCCATGTCTGTGCCTGTGTGACTCCCTGTGCGATCCCTGCGGGGATCGCTTGTGCAGATCTGTATGTTGCCTGGGGGTCCCTGTCCCTGTGTCACCTAGGTGCATTGTTGGGGGTGCAGACGTTTGTGCTTGTGCGGCGACCGCAGCGGTGCATTTTCGCGCGGTCCGCCATCTTTGCTATGGGCACACATGTATAGCTCCTCTGGGGCGATCCTGCATGTCATTTTGGCGTCATCCGCCGCCATTTTGTGGGCGGTGGAACGATCGGCCCGGCCGCATGTCGGTGGCCATTTTGGCGTAGCCTCCAATGCATCCCTATGGGGCAGCCATTTTCCTGGGGTCTGGCATATAGTCCAGCCCTCTCCAGCAGCACTTCCTTTCCATCAGCAGCAAGGACACTGGTAGCAACGCTCTGCAGGCTCTGCAGGTTATCACTCTCAATTTCCCTCTGTATATCGCTTCTGGCTCAGTTTCTTTTCTCCTTTGGGGGTCTTTCATCACTGTAGCAGTAGCGGTGGGCTGCGCACACCGCAGCGTTCTTAAAGGGGACAGTGTACCGTTTTTGCACTGTAGTTTGTTCTGATAACTTGAGCCATGGATTCTCAGGAAAGCAAGTTTCCTCCAGCTTTAGTGGGGGGCCCCAGTTCTCCTGTGGCTCCGCTGCGACCCGATCTGGCTGCTGTGGTAGCGACTTTGGTGGCAAATATGGAAATGCTGATGTCTGAACGGGCTGCGAGAAAGAGGCCCAGGTTGTCTCTCTCTTCTGATTCAGATGGGGATATGGCTGCTGCGAGCGTGCCCTTTTCAGGATCCTGCTCATCCTTGGACCCCCCGGGGTCTGAGGGGGAGGCTGAAATGGAGGGTGTTGATACATCCTCCCCAGGGTCACCTGAAGAACGGGCGACCATGGATGAGTTAATTGTTTCTGTTAAAGAAACCTTGCATTTAGAGGATGAGCCCTGTCCTCTGGGCGTTGTGTCCTCATTTGGGACGCACAGGACCCGCAAGTCTGCGCAGGTTTTTCCCTGCCCAGCGGAATTCCATTACACTGTTAATGAAATGTGGCGCACGTTGAAACGTCCATTCCTGGTACCTAGTCGGTTCAAATTGCTTTATCCTTTTGCGCCGGCTACGGAATCACGATGGTGTGTGCCTCCACAGGTGGATCACACTGTGGCCGTGTTTAACAAGGCTACCTTGGTTCCTACTGAGGATACCCCGGTTTTCCGGGATCCCACGGACCGGCGGTTGGAGTCTCTAGCCCGCCATTCCTATACGGTGGCGGGTTCATTGCTCAAACCCGTTTTCGCATCCGTTCTGGTGGCTCAGGCGGTGGCTGATTGGACTAAGATGCTTAGGGGCAATCTCGTGTCTGATGACGTGCCGCCTGCCCGGCTGGAAATGGTGGATCAGATCCACCAAGGAGTCATGTACTTGTGTGAGCAGCCTTAAATGAGGCCCCCTTGGTGGCTCGCCTCTCTAGTGTCGCGGTACTTAACCGGCGACTGATATGGCTGAAGAGCTGGTCGGCCGACCAGTCCTCAAGGAAAACTGTTGCTGATTTTCCCTATGCTGGCTCTCGCCTTTTTGGCGAGGCGTTGGACACCTTGGTGAAAGGCGTCACGGGGGGCAAGAGCACTATGCTGCCCCAGAACCCGAAGAACAAGTCCTTTCGAGGCAAGCGGGGTTCTGCACCTAGATCCAATCAGGGGTCCTTTCGTGCCTTTCGGAACCAATCCAAGGGCAAGCCCCTCAAGGCTCAGGGCAACCAGAAGAAGCCCTGGGCGGGTAAGCAGAAGACCGGCAATGCCAGCTCGGCGGGACAATCCGCCTCTGCCTGAAGGGGCGCCCTCACCAGTTTCAGGGGTGGGGGAACGTTTGCGCGGTTTCCTCCAACCTTGGCTGCTCCGGATATCGGACAGGTGGGTTCAGGAAATCGTTCAATCAGGTTACAAGATCAAATTCCTTTCCCGGCCGATGGACAGATTCTTTCCCTCCAATCTCCGTCTGCTTCTGGGCGTCTGCAGGACTTGTATCAAGCGGTGCAGGACCTGCTTGCTCAGGGAGTGATTGTCCCGGTGCCTCATCGGGACAGGTTTCGGGGGTTTTATTCGAATCTGTTCATTGTGCCAGAAAGGAGGGCAAAGTGCGTCCTATTCTGGACCTTAAAGCGCTGAACCGCTTTGTGCGTGTTCGGAAGTTTCGAATGGAGTCTCTCCGTTCGGTTGTGGCCTCCTTGAGTCCAGGAGAATTCCTGGCTTCGATAGATCTGAAGGATGCGTACCTGCACATCCCCATTTTCGAGGGTCATCAGCGGTACCTTTCGGTTTGCTATCGCAGAGGACCACTACCAGTTTGTGGCGTTACCTTTCGGTCTCGCTTAGGCACCAAGGGTGTTTACCAAGGTGCTGGCGCCGGTTCTGGGCCTGCTGCGGGCCCAGGGCATTGCGGTCCTGGGGTACCTGGACGATCTGCTTCTGAGATCGCGTGCCAGCCAGGACCTTGTGCGCGATCTGTCCATCACGGTACAGAAGCTCCAGGAGTTCGGATGGACCATCAACGTTCAAAAATCGGCGTTGTCTCCAATGCCAGATCTCCAGCGTGCTCCCTTTGAAAACATCAGGGAGATATCGTTGCCTCTGCTGTCGAAAAAGGTTGCTTTTCTGGTGGCGATCACTTCGGCTCGCAGAGTGTCGTAGCTGGCGGCGTAGTCTTGTCGCTCCCCTTACTTGATAATTCACAAGGATAAGGTGGTTTTGCGACCACCCCCATCCTTCCTTCCCAAGGTGATCTCTGAATTCCACCTTAATGAGGACATTGTCCTGCCTTCGCTTTGTACCAAGCCTAAGCATCCAAATGAGATTGCCTTACATTCCTTGGATGTTGTCAGGGCGATCAGATTTCTCTAGCGCTCATCGACAGACGTAGTCCTCGGTGATACACCACCTTCGGGTTATGTTACCTCCGCAGGAGCAGGACTAGACAGGAAATTAAAAAGCTCTGGCCACACCCTAGGGGCAGTCCCAGAGGGTATATCCTCTCTCTCTCTGCCTCAGCAAATCAGTTATTTTCTGTCTAGTTAGGAGTAAGGACCTAGACACCTTGCTGGGATCTTAGGTCCTGGCAAGAATTTTTTCTTAAAGGATTTTTTTAGACAGCTTTTTCTCCAGTGTTCCTGTGAGATCTTCAAGCAAGAAAGCTGAACTGGGCGACGGGCTGGATGTTGAGATCCGGTGGTCACCCCAGTTCAGCCTACGAGCGCGTGCAGGCCATAGCTCCGCGCTGGGTCGGCCGCGACAAAGTCCCATTAAAAGGACTGAACCCGCGAGTTAAACGTCTCGCTGAAACGCCAAAGACCATGAGTCACGGCGTTCGTATCGGTCGACAGCCCTCCCGCCCCGGTGGAGAGGGGTACTGTCAGGAGTTGGTGCCCGCCTGGTTCCGGTATGGTGAGTAGTATGTTCCCCCTTTCCCCCTGACGGGTTTTGTGGTGAACGCGGGCCCCTCTCGGTATGGTAAGAAAGAGTCCTTTCTATCCTATAACATGTCACAGATCCTCCTACTTTGAGTGTGATTTTTTGTGTACAAAAAGCCAGGAGGCTTGGTTTGGGAGCTAACAATCTATTGTATACATGTTTAAAAGATGTAATCTGTGGCATTCTGGGAATCTTATGGGTTAAGTATAAGCTACCTACCAGTCAGAAGCCACGGACATGTAGACTGCCTTCCAAATCAGATCTCCAGCTATTAGCAGGCCTCCCGAACGGCCATGCGGTCCGCCAGGGGCCGATACCGCCAACCACGCCATATCCCCAGGCAGAGACAGCCATTCAGCAGGCCGCCGCCATTTTTTCTTGCAGGATCGCACGAGCCGCCATTTTGGCGTAGCCTCGTGTCTCCAGCATGGGGGCGGCCATGTTTGAGGTGATCCTACACCTCGTGGAGCTTGGGGGAGGCGCCGGAAGGCGTGCAGAGGGGCGGAGCCGCCTCCTTTCTTCCTGGGCAGCCAGCCAAAAGACTTCCTGTTTGTCAAGACAGCGCTGTAAGCTGTTGCAGTTTAACTCTGAGCATCAAGTGGTGAGCCTGGGGGTCTATCTCTCTCTCTCTCGATCGATAGGGATCCCTAAGCAGGTAACACTAAGGGGCTTTTTTGTGGCGCTGGGGGTCAGAAAAAAAAAAAAAAAAAAAAAGTTTTTTTTTCTTTACTTTTGAATTATATTATCCAGGAAGTAACTGGAGTTATTATGGACCCTGCCACACATATTCCCCCACCTGTTTCCCTAGAGGGGGCCTCGGGACCCGCCGGTGCACAGAGTATAGAGTCATTTACAGCAATTTTGGAGTCTATGGTGGCTCGGGTGGAGGCGGCCTGTCAGGGACGGGGGTCAAGGAAGCGACCCCCGCCTACCCCTATACCATCTGACACCTCTGACTCAGATTCAGAGATGGTCACGGCAGTTGCAGGTTCCTCTGCAAGGGCTGTTATCCCAGGTAAAGCCCCCTCAGACAGTGAGGAGGACGCTTCTTCTCTTGCTATAATTCAGGAAGAAGCATTGGTGGACGCACTAGTTGTGGCAGTGCAAGAAACCTTAAAACTTGAGGCTTTACCGGCAGAGGCAACTGAAACAGAGAGGCCTTTTGGGACTAATAAGCCCATCAAGACGGCGAAGGCTTTTCCTGTACCTAAATGTTTTGGTAATCAGATTAAAGGAGAATGGGAGCATTCTAAACGTACCTTTACTATTTCCAAGCGTATTGCTAGACGCTATCCGTTTGAGGAATCCATCATTAAGAAATGGACGGTACCACCAGTCGTGGATCCGCCTATTTCCAGGCTGAATAAAGCCACGGTTATTCCAGTGGAGGACACTTCGTCCTTTAAGGATCCGGTGGATCGAAAGATAGAAGCAGAGTCCCGCACTATCTTTTCTCTGATAGGGTCAGCATTTAGACCAGTAATCGTTATTGGTCTAGTTTCCCAGACACTTACGGAATGGGCGAAGATGGTACGCCAAGATCTTAGGGGAAAAGATATTCCCCAGGAGACATCTGATTTGATGGAACAGATCATACAAGGGCTACGGTTTATCTGTGACGCAGCCTTGGACACTACTCCCCTATTAGGGCATGCATCTAAGTTAGCAGTGATCCTCAGACGTGTGCTGTGGTTAAAATGCTGGTCAGCTGACCTAGGTTCCAAAAAGACCTTGACCAATCTCCCCTTTCAGGGGAATCGTCTATTTGGAGCCAACCTAGATGAAATCATTAAGGATGCCACTGGGGGCAAGAGCACTTTTTTGCCACAGGCTGCAAAAGCTAAGGGACCTCGCAACAAGCGAGGACCTTTCTTTACCGCCCATAAAGGGCGCCCGGCTGGTACTAGCGGGAAAGGCAAGACTCCTCCAGGAGGGTTCAAGAAGGGGACCAACCCAGCCAAACCCGAAGCAAAGGAGTACACAGCCTGAAGGTGCGCCCCCACCCGGTTTCAGGGTGGGGGGACGTTTTCACCGGTATTCAGGACATTAGATCGAGCATCAACCACTACTACCGGTGCGATTCTTCCCTTCCAACATTTAAGTACCACAGGAAGCGGTAGTTACCGTTCCCTGAAAAGATCTTTTCCTTTACCTTTTCCTAAGATTAGTCCCGATACCTCACAGGAATCGGATCTGGTTGACCAGATAGGCCAAGTAACCTCTAGTCGGGTGACTTCGGTCCCTGAGGTTCAACCAGAAAAGATCACCTTTCCTGATAACTATCAGGTATCTGATAAATGTGTGGGAACTTCGTCTCAGGGAGTGTCTGTGGTCTCAAGGACCAATTTACCTTCGTGCTTTACAGTCGCTGGTTTTAATGGCCTGGCCATTGAGACCCAAGTACTGAAGGACAGAGGTTTGTCTACTTCAGTCATTCCTACCCTTATTAAAGCAAGGAAAGCGACTTCCAGCAAAGTCTATTATCACACATGGAAAACTTATATTGCGTGGTGCGAATCTTTAGGATTTCCTCCACGTACCTATTCAGTGACTCGAATATTGGCTTTTTTGCAACAAGGGGTTGAGCAGAAGCTAGCCTTGAGCACCATCAAGGGTCAAGTTTCAGCATTAGCAATCTTCTTTCAGAAGCCTTTAGCTACCAAATCCTTGGTGCGGAATTTCATCCAGGGGGTGCGGCACCTGGCTCCTCCAGTCCGCGCGCCCTTACCGCCCTGGGATCTTAATTTGGTTTTGTCGGTTCTACAGAAACCTCCTTTTGAAAACATCAGGGAGATTCCCTTGCTTACTCTATCCCAGAAGGTGGCCTTCTTGGTGGCTATTACTTCTGCTCGCAGGGTGTCAGAACTGGCTGCATTATCATGCCAGTCACCATACCTAGTGATTCATAGGGATAAGGTAGTACTTCATCCTAAGCCATCTTTTCTTCCCAAGGTGGTTTCAGATTTTCATCTGAATGAAGATATTGTACTACCTTCCTTGTGTCCTCAGCCCAAGCATCATCGGGAACATGCGTTGCATTCCTTAGATGTGGTTCGGGCAATCAGGGTATACCTGAAAGCTACGGAATCATTCCGTAAGACGGATTCACTTTTTGTGATCACGGATGGCCCCAGAAAGGGTTTGCCTGCATCTGCCGCGACCATTGCCAAATGGATTAGACAAACGGTGGTACAGGCTTATTCTATTAAGGGTCAGAGTCCTCCGTTCCCTGTTAGGGCGCACTCCACTCGAGCGCTCAGTACTTCCTGGGCCTTTCGCCATCAGGCGTCAGTGGTCCAGGTATGTAAGGCGGCCACCTGGTCGTCGGTACATACCTTTACAAAATTCTATAAAATTGATGTGACGGCATCGGCGGATGCCTCATTTGGCCGCAAGGTTTTGCAGGCCGCAATTTGAGGAGACCGGTGGTCTACCTCGAGGGTTTTTTTTTTCTGTTTGAAAAAAAAAAAAAAAAAAAAAATTTGTTTTCTCTTTTTTTTGGTTGAGTCTCATCATTAAGGATGAGCATTGTAAACTTCTAGTTGGCACCGGTTGGGCCTTCTAGATTGGGATTTGATTTCCATTTTCCCACCCCTCAGTTGTGATACTGCTCTGGGACGTCCCGAAGGTGGTGTATCACCGAGGACTACGTCTGTCGATGAGCGCTAGAGAAAAATGGATTTTTGTAAAATCTTACCGTAAAATCCTTTTCTCTTAGCTCATCGACAGACGTAGTCCCCGCCCCTCTGTTTTGGAGTTGGGTTGGGTTAAATTCTCTAAGCACTGCTTTTTCACATAACTGATTTGCTGAGGCAGAGAGAGAGAGGATATACCCTCTGGGACTGCCCCTAGGGTGTGGCCAGAGCTTTTTAATTTATTGTCTAGTCCTGCTCCTGCGGAGGTAACATAACCCGAAGGTGGTGTATCACCGAGGACTACGTCTGTCGATGAGCTAAGAGAAAAGGATTTTACGGTAAGATTTTACAAAAATCCATTTTTTACCTGTCGTCGGACTCCTTTTGGAAGACGGATTCCCTATTTGTCCTTCCTGAGGGATCTCGGAAGGGCATGGCTGCGTCCGCAGCAACTATTGCCAAATGGATCAGACAGACCATTGAGCAGGCTTACGCCTTGAAGGAACGGGTTCCGCCCTTCCCTGTTAAGGCGCACTCTACCAGGTCTTTGAGTGCATCCTGGGCCTATTGGCATCGGGCCTCGGTGGCCCAGGTGTGCAAGGCGGCGACTTGGTCGTCGGTGCACACCTTTTCCAAATTCTACAAAGTAGATGTTCTGGCATCAGCTGATGCTTCTTTTGGCCGCAAAGTTCTCAGTGCGGCAGTGCCATGATGGACCCTTGACTTTTTTTCTGGGTCCCTGGCTGTTGGCATTTGCTTTCCTGGGCTGTTGCTCCTGTTGAGCATTGTTTTTTCTGTTGCCCAGTTGGTTCTCTTACGGTGCATGTAAGATTCCTTTCTCTGATGTGGGTACTGCGTTGCCTTTTCTACGGTTGCGTCTCCCACCCCTCATGTCTATACTGCTTTGGGACATCCCAACAGTGATGACTTAGAGGAGGCGGCGACTGTCGGAGAACGTAAGAGAAAACTGAATTTTTGTAAAATCTTACCTGTAAAATTCCTTTCTCTGAGTCCTCCGACAGTCGCCGCCCCGCCCCTCTTTTGGGGTTCTTATTACCTACTGCTATGCTACCAAACTGAGTTGGGAGTGGTGATGCAGGGGGGGTATTGACCAGATGGGACAGCCCCCATGGGTGTGTATATGCTAATGCCTTTTGTCTTTGGACGAAGTCTATATGCCTAGCTATTCCTGCGGATGGGAAGACAATACCCAAAAGTGATGACTTAGAGGAGGCGGCGACTGTCGGAGGACTCAGAGAAAGGAATTTTACAGGTAAGATTTTACAAAAATTCAGTTTTCCTAATTTTTCTCTTCCATCGTTTAAAGTCTAGTACACACTTGCTGAGTGTCAGACGGCATCGGCTGGTTCAATAGAAACATTCGGTCCATGTGTATGGCAGCCAGTCTGACAGAAGACAGTCGTTCGGCTAGCTTCTGTCGAAGGGTCATGACCGAAAAAGGTCAAAGACCGAGAGCGCTGACTGGAATGTTCTGGTGGGGGTGGGGCATCCTCCTGTCAGAACACATTAGTACAGCGGCTTTGACCTGAGCTGTCACTACTATTTTTTTTTTTTTTTTTTTTTCAACTCAGCGGGTTTCGTTCAAACTGACAGCTCAGGTCAGAGCCGCTGTACTAACAATCTGATGGGTTGAACGAGAAAAAAAAAAAAAAAAACTAGTAGTGTGTACAAGGCTTTTGTCTATTAAAGTGACCTTAGCTCATGAAGGGCATGAGCTCTTCCCCATGGGCGCTCCGTTCCTCCCCCAAGCCACTGCTTTTACTTGCCAGAGCCAGGTGAGTGGCCATGTGTTGCCAGAGCCAGGTGAGTGGCCATGTGTTGCCAGAGCCAGGTGAGTGGCCATGTGTTGCCAGAGCCAGGTGAGTGGCCATGTGTTGCCAGAGCCAGGTGAGTGGCCATGTGTTGCCAGAGCCAGGTGAGTGGCCATGTGTTGCCAGAGCCAGGTGAGTTGGCCATGTGTAAGCTGCAAGGGCTTAGAAAAGAGAGCCAGTCAGGATTAGGGTCATGGGCTAAAAAAGGTCTGCTGACCGCCTCCCAAGCAACACCCTCAGCCAATGGTTGAGAGCGCTGACCGGAGTGTTCTGGTGGGGGCTGTCCCCCTGTCAGAAGTTACAATAGCATAGCAGGGGAGATCACTGTACTAACATGGGATTGTTAGTACAGCAGCTCTGACTTGAGCTTTCAATGTTGTTTTTTACTTATTTTTTGTTCAACCCGCTGGGTTGAACGGGAAAAAAACTAGTAGTATGTATGAAGCTTTAGTCTATTAATGTGAACTTGGCCCCCCAAGTCACTGCTTTTTCTTGCCTCTAAATGCTGACAGAGCCAGGTGAGTTGGCCATGTGTAAGCTCCAAGCTGGTCTGGTCAGGACTTGGAAATGGGAGCCAGCCAGGATTATCCACCATGGCTGAAAGAAAATCGCTTGATTCCTGACTGGGTTGATGGAAAATCCCTCCAGCAAAGCTGTTGTGTTCTTCTGAGGGGGGGAGCCCTCCCAGCCAGGAGTACACACAGTGATTATTGCAAGGGACTATAGCCTCTGGCAATTGCATGAAAAATCGAACAGGTTGGTTGTACCAAAGTGGATCGATCGATCAACTTTGGCACAATCGGCCTGCCCATACATGGTTGAAACTCGGCTAGTCCCTGTTGAACCAGCTGAGATTCTAACAGTCTTTAGCTGGCTTTGCCTGGGATGTCTGTGTTTGCACATAATCACCTGGATCATCATGTCATAAGATAGTGTTTAGTATTGTAATCATAATTATGTGGAACTACTTGTCTCCTTTATGAACATAGAACTAGAAAGTTTCAGTGTACAATATGGAGTTACTTAAGGCACACTTATAACACAATCATTTCATTGGCTAAGTACCACAGATACCACATGCAGTTGCTGGTTTGGTTTCATAACAATTCCTTCCTGCTGGGTACATTCTTGAGAAGTTGCCTTGAAAAAGCCTGCATTTACTAGGTAAAAAATTGTGACACAGGGTAACCGTTTTCTTGTGCTCAACATACAGTAAAGTTTATTTGATATGGATACTGAATTTTGCTTGCCCATCCTTACTGTATTCTGTAGCTTCCAATACAGGAGTCTTTCAGTGCTTTGAGAGTAGTAAACTGATTAAACCGATAAAATGATAAGATAAGGGTAATCTTAAGGCCTTGTGCACACTTGAGCGCAAAAACGCTGCTTTTACAGGAGTTTGAGCTTTTTTTTGTCCCTTCTCTAAACTTTCCTCCATGTTAACCTACGCTATATTGCTAAAAGTGTTGGGACGCCTGCCTTTACACACACATGAACTTTAATGGCTTCCGAGTTTTAGTTCGTAGGGTTCAATATTGAGTTGGCCCACCCTTTGCAGCTATACCAGCTTCAACTCTTCTGGGAAGGCTGTCCACAAGGTTTAGGAGTGTGTCTATGGGAATGTTTGACCATTCTTTCAAAACTGCATTTGTGGGGTCAGGCACTGATGTTGGACAAGGACTGGCTTGCAGTCTCTGCTCTAATTCACCCCAAAGGTGTTCTATCAGGTTGAGGTCAGGACTCTGTACAGGCCAGTCATGTTCCTGCACCCCAAACTTGCTCATCTATGTATTTCTGGACTTTGCTTTGTGCACTGGTACAAATCATTTAGTGATGGGGGGATTATGGTGTGGGATTGTTTTTCAGGGGTTGGGCTTGGTTCCTTAGTTCCAGTGAAGGGAACTCCTAGAGGCATCAGCATACCAAGACATTCTGGACAATTTCATTCTCCCAACTTTGTGGGAACAGTTTGGGGATGGCCCTTCGTGACTGTGAACCAGTGCACAAAGCAAGGTCCCTAAAGACATGGATGAGCGAGTTTGGGGAAGAGGAACTTGACTGGTCTGACCTCAACCTGATAGAACACCTTTGGGATGAATTTGAGTGGAGATTGCGAGCCAGGCCTTCTCGCCCAACATCGGTGCCTGACCTTTTCAAATGCGCTTCTGAAAGAATGGTCAAACTTTTCCATTGCACACTCCTAAACCTTGTTTACAGCTTTCCCAGAAGAGTTGAAGCTGTTATAGCGGCAAAGGGTGGGCAAACTCAATACTGAATCCTACGGACAAAGACTTGGATGCCATTAAAGTTCATGAGCGAGTAAAGGCAGGTGTCCCAATACTTTTGTTAATCTAGTGTATGTGTCCATGCGCAAACAGGTGTTTAGAGGCAGAGAAAACCCCATCCCTTGTGTGTTCAGCCTGACTTGCCTAAACGCGCTTGCAAAAACGCAGCTTAGGAGTGTTTTTTGCAGCAGCTTTTTTCCTGCCAAGAGAAAAGTGTTTAGAAGAGCCCAGTGTGCATGAGGCCCAATGCGGTCTATGGATTGTTGCTAATTTCAGTGCCTTTGTAACTAAGACTGGTGATTGTTGTCCAACCAATGTAATGCTGCTCATAGATGGATCAAAATTTGGCTGGTTCAGAAGGGACAGGCGGAATTTCAATCCATCTATGGCCATTCCTGCTTGATAGAAGTCAATCTAAAGATCAAGTTCTGTCATACAGGACTGTTGGAGAACTTTTGTTGATCAGTGACTGCAACTGCAGATCAGTGTATTCTGATGGGGGAGGATTCCTCAGAATACAGTGGCACAGTGTGGAGGATTCCACGTGTGGGTTTAGGAATCCAAATGAAACTGATTTTTTTTTTTCTTTTTCAATCAGAAAATACAAGCCTTAAAGTGATATTAAATGCAATTTTAAGAAAACCAAACGAATGTCATCCTTACATGCTCTGTGCAATGGTTTTGCACAGAGCAGCCCGACCCCCCTCTTCTCAGGTCCCCCGTCAGCCCTCCCGGCCCCTCCCTTCTGCCGATTGCCCCCAGAGCAAGCAACTTGCTATGGGGGAACCCAGGCACGCTAGCTCCTGAGCCGCTGCTCTGCGTGTCTATTTACATACAGAACCGCGGCTTGGCCCCTCTCTCTCCCAGTTGGCTCACTGGCTGTAATTGGCAGCCTGTTGCCTCAGCCAATCAGGAGGGAGAGTCTCCAGGGTACATACTATGAGAAAATCAGAAATTCGATACAAGGAACAATTGTTTAGTTTTCATATAGTGTATTCACAACTTTCAATATTCGATTCAGACTTTCCAAACAACATTTTTCAAAGGACCAGACCTTTAAAATTTTTCTCGTGTGTAAACAGAATTAATGATTTTCGTTTAGGCCCCGTTCACATTGCCGCGATCCGACTTGGGGGGGCGACCTCCGAGGTCGCGGTGCGAGCAGCGCGCTGCGACCTCGGAGCGGCCGCCACGGACTTCATAACATTGAAGTCTATGGCGGTCGCCTCCGGGTCGCCCCAAAGAAGCTCCGGACCCTTTTTCTAAGTCGGAGAGACTTGTGTCGCTCCTATTAGAACGGGTCCGCAGCTTCCCTATGGAAGGCGACCTACAGCGACCTGTGAGGCGACCTGGTGTGCCTTAGTGTGAACGGGGACTTAATGTGTACTGTTTTCGTACGAGAAAAATTGGATATGAAAGACTGTGCATGATCTGACACAATAAACAAACAAAAAAAATGCCTTTGTTGTACGGGAATTTTCGTACAATTAGTACCATCCTCGGTTGGTAAAAAGCTCAGGTAATTTTTGAGATTAAGGCGTTTTGATTCAGGCAAACACTCATATGTGAACAGGGGTCATTGAAATGAATAGGATTTTGCTTGTTGGGCGTTTTGAGACTTTAGAGATGAGCGTTTTACGAGCTGAAAAATGGTCAGGTGTGAACAGGGCCTAAGGCCACTTTCACCCACTGACTGTTCATTTCATCAGTTCAGTCACGTCAAAACGGATGAAGTATTCCTCAGTTTTTCATCAGTTTTTTTTTTTTTTTTACATGCATTACCAATGCAAAAACGGATGAAAAACTGACCATTTTGTCAGTTTACATCCGTTTTTCATCCGATCCGTTTTTCTAACAGAAGAAAAATAGAGCTTTGATCAATTTAAAAAAACAAATGATGACAAATGCGGATGTAAATGGATGATCATCCATTTACATCCATTTTTCCATAGAAATGCATTAACCACTAAAGCCCCGGAAGATTTTACCCCCTTCCTGACCAGGGGGTTTTTTGCGATTTTTTTTTTTTTACTGCGTGACTTTAACAGACAATTGCGCGGTCGTGCGACGCTGTACCTAAACGAATTTGACGTCCTTTTTTTCCCACAAACAGTTTTTTTTTGGTGGTATTTGATCAACTGTGCGATTTACTTTTTGCGCTATAAACAAAAAGAGCGTAAATTTTGCAAAAATAACAATATTTTTCACATTTTTTTATATGAAATCCCCCCCCAAAAAAAATGTAAAAATCAAAATTTTTTAACATTTTTGGCCAATTTGTTTTCTGCTACATATGTTTGGTAAAAAAAAAATTGCAAAAAGCGTATTTTCTCTAGCGCTCATTGACAGACGTAGTCCTCGGTGATACACCACCTTCGGGTTATGTTGCCTCCACAGGAGCAGGACTAGACAGGAAATTAAAAAGCTCTGGCCACACCCTAGGGGCAGTCCCAGAGGGTATATCCTCTCTCTCTCTGCCTCAGCAAATCAGTTATTTTCTGTCTAGTTAGGAGTAAGGACCTAGATACCTTGCTGGGATCTTAGGTCCTGGCAAGATTTTTTTCTTAAAGGATTTTTTAGACAGCTTTTTTTCTCCAGTGTTCCTGTGAGATCTTCAAGCAAGAAAGCTGAACTGGGCGACGGGCTGGATGTTGAGATCCGGTGGTCACCCCAGTTCAGCCTACGAGCGCGCGCAGGCCATAGCTCCGCGCTGGGTCGGCCGCGACAAAGTCCCATTAAAGGACTGACCCCGCGAGTTAAACGTCTCGCTGAAACGCCAAAGACCATGAGTCACGGCGTCCATATCGGTCGACAGCCCTCCCGCCCCGGTGGAGAGGGGTACTGTCAGGAGTTGGTGCCCGCCTGGTTCCGGTATGGTGAGTAGTATGTTCCCCCTTTTCCCCTGACGGGTCTTGTGGTGAACGCGGGCCCCTCTCTGTATGGTAAGATAGAGTCCCTCTCTATCCTATAAATGACACAGATCCTCCTACTTTGAGTGTGATTTTATGTGCAAAAAGCCAGGAGGCTTGCTTTGGGAGCTAACAATCTAATTGTATACATGTTAAAAAGATTATAATCTGTGGCATTCTGGGAATCTTACGGTGATAAGAATAAGCTACCTACCAGTCAGAAGCCACGGACATGTAGACTGCCTTCCTAATCAGATCTCCAGCTATTAGCAGGCCTCCCGAATGGCCATGCGGTCCGCCAGGGCCGGTACCGCCAACCACGCCAAATCCCCATGCAGAGAGAGTGTTGTGTGCCCTGCAGCACACCGCTATTCAGTACAGGCCGCCGCCATTTTTTTTTGCTGGATCGCACGAGCCGCCATTTTGGCGTAGCCTCGTGTCTCCAGCATGGGGGCGGCCATGTTTGAGGTGATCCAAACACCTCGTGGAGCTAGGGGAGGCGCCGGAAGGCGTGCAGAGGGGCGGAGCCGCCTCCTTTCTTCCTGGGCAGCCAGCCAAAAGACTTCCTGTTTGTCAAGACAGCGCTGTAACCTGTTGCAGTTAAACTCTGAGCATCAAGTGGTGAGCCTGGGGGTCTATCTCTCTCTCTCTCTCGATCGATAGGGATCCCTAGCAGGTAACACTAAGGGGCTTTTTGTGGCGCTGGGGGTCTGGGAAAAAAAAAAAAAAAAAAAGTTTTTTATTTTTGAATTATATTATCCAGGAAGTGACTGGAATTATCATGGACCCTGCCACACATATTCCCCCACCTGTTTCCCTCGAGGGGGCCACGGGACCCGCCGGTGCACAGAGTGTAGAGTCATTTACAGCAATTTTGGAGTCTATGGTGGCTCGGGTGGAGGCGGCCTGTCAGGGACGGGGGTCAAGGAAGCGACCCCCGCCTACCCCTATATTATCTGACACCTCTGACTCAGATTCAGAGATGGTCACTGCAGTTGCAGGTTCCTCTGCAAAGGCTGTTATCCCAGGTAAAGCTCCCTCAGACAGTGAGGAGGACGCTTCTTCTCCTGCTATAATTCAGGAAGAAGCATTGGTGGACGCACTAGTTGTGGCAGTGCAGGAAACCTTAAAACTTGAGGCTTTACCGGCAGAGGCAACTGAAACAGAGATTCCTTTTGGTACTAATAAGCCCATCAAAACGGTGAAGGTTTTTCCTGTACCCAAATGTTTCGGTAATCAGATTAAAGGAGAATGGGAGCATTCTAAACGTACCTTTACTATTTCCAAGCGTATTGCTAGACGCTCTCCATTTGAGGAATCCATCATTAAGAAATGGACGGTACCACCAGTGGTGGATCCACCTATTTCCAGGCTGAATAAAGCCACGGTTATCCCAGTGGAGGACACTTCGTCCTTTAAGGATCCGGTGGATCGAAAGATGGAAGCAGAGTCCCGCACCATCTTCTCTCTGATAGGGTCAGCATTTAGACCAGTAATTGTTATTGGTCTAGTTTCCCAGACACTTACGGAATGGGCGAAAATGGTACGCCAAGACCTTAGGGGAAAAGATATTCCCCAGGAGACATCTGATTTGATGGAACAGATTATACAAGGGCTACAGTTTATCTGTGACGCAGCCTTGGACACTACTCCCTTATTAGGGCATGCATCTATGTCAGCGGTGATCCTCAGACGTGTGCTGTGGTTAAAATGCTGGTCAGCTGACCTAGGTTCCAAAAAGACCTTGACAAATCTCCCTTTTCAGGGGAATCGTCTATTTGGGGCCAACCTAGATGAAATCATCAAGGATGCCACTGGGGGCAAGAGCACTTTTTTGCCACAGGCTGCTAAAGCTAAGGGACCTCGCAACAAGCGAGGACCTTTCTTTACCGCCCATAAAGGGCGCCCGGCTGGTACTAGCGGGAAAGGCAAGACTCCTCCAGGAGGGTTCAAGAAGGGCTGGTCGGACAAGCAGAGGACCAACCCAGCCAAACCCGAAGCAAAGGAGTACACAGCCTGAAGGTGCGCCCCCACCCGGTTTCAGGGTGGGGGGACGTTTTCACCGGTATTCAGGACATTAGATCGAGCTTCAACCACTACTACCGGTGCGATTCTTCCCTTCCAACATTTAAGTACTACAGGAAGCGGTAGTTACCGTTCCCTGAATAGATCTTTTCCTTTACCTTTTCCTAAGATTAGTCCCTATACCTCACAGGAATCGGATCTGGTTGACCAGATAGGCCAAGTAGCCTCTAGTCGGGTGACTTCGGTCCCTGAGGTTCAACCAGAAAAGATCACCCTTCCTGATAACAATCAGGTATCTGATAAATGTGTAGGAACAGAAAACGACCAGACTTTCTCGGATGGTCGGGGCCAGATACCTCTAGGGACGCCTGGTTCAGATTCTATCAGCGCCAGTGGTCCTAGAAATTCTAGGCTGGCCTCCTCAAGCCGGCCTGGCCGACTTGGACATGCTAGTCGCAGACGTTCCGTGGGAACTTCGTCTCAGGGAGTGTCTGTGGTCTCAAGGACCAATTTACCATCATGCTTTACAGTCGCTGGGTTTAATGGCCTGGCCATTGAGACCCAAGTACTGAAGGACAGAGGTTTGTCTACTTCAGTCATTCCTACCCTTATTAAAGCAAGGAAAGCGACTTCCAGCAAGGTCTATTATCACACATGGAAGACTTATATTGCGTGGTGCGAATCTTTAGGATTTCCTCCACGTACCTATTCGGTGACTCGAATATTGGCCTTTTTGCAACAAGGGGTTGAGCAGAAGCTAGCCTTGAGCACCATCAAGGGTCAAGTTTCAGCATTAGCAATCTTCTTTCAGAAACCTTTAGCTACCAAGTCCTTGGTGCGGAATTTCATCCAGGGGGTGCGGCACCTGGCTCCTCCAGTCCGCGCGCCCTTACCGCCCTGGGATCTTAATTTGGTTTTGTCGGTTCTACAGAAACCTCCCTTTGAAAACATCAGGGAGATTCCCTTGCTTACTTTATCCCAGAAGGTGGCCTTCTTGGTGGCTATTACTTCTGCTCGCAGGGTGTCAGAACTGGCTGCATTATCATGCCAGTCCCCATACCTAGTGATTCATAGGGATAAGGTAGTACTTCATCCTAAGCCATCTTTTCTTCCTAAGGTGGTTTCAGATTTTCATCTGAATGAAGATATTGTACTACCTTCCTTGTGTCCTCAGCCCAAGCATCATCGGGAACATGCGTTGCATTCCTTAGATGTGGTTCGGGCAATCAGGGTATACCTGAAAGCTACGGAATCATTCCGTAAGACGGATTCACTTTTTGTGATCACGGATGGCCCCAGAAAGGGTTTGCCTGCATCTGCCGCGACCATTGCCAAATGGATTAGACAAACGGTGGTACAGGCTTATTCTATTAAGGGTCAGAGTCCTCCGTTCCCTGTTAGGGCGCACTCCACTCGAGCGCTCAGTACTTCCTGGGCCTTTCGCCATCAGGCGTCAGTGGTCCAGGTATGTAAGGCGGCCACCTGGTCGTCGGTACATACCTTTACAAAATTCTATAAAATTGATGTGACGGCATCGGCGGATGCCTCATTTGGCCGCAAGGTTTTGCAGGCCGCAATTTGAGGAGACCGGTGGTCTACCTCGAGGGTTTTTTTCTGTTTGAAAAAAAAAAAAAAAAAAAAAATTTCTCTTTTTTGTTGAGTCTCATCATTAAGGATGAGCATTGTAAACTTCTAGTTGGCACCGGTTGGGCCTTCTAGATTGGGATTTGATTTCCATTTTCCCACCCCTCATTTGTGATACTGCTCTGGGACGTCCCGAAGGTGCTGTATCACCGAGGACTACGTCTGTCAATGAGCGCTAGAGAAAAATGGATTTTTGTAAAATCTTACCGTAAAATCCTTTTCTCTTAGCTCATTGACAGACGTAGTCCCCGCCCCTCTGTTTTTGAGTTGGGTTGGGTTAAAATCTCTAGACTGCTTTTTCACATAACTGATTTGCTGAGGCAGAGAGAGAGAGGATATACCCTCTGGGACTGCCCCTAGGGTGTGGCCAGAGCTTTTTAATTTCCTGTCTAGTCCTGCTCCTGTGGAGGCAACATAACCCGAAGGTGGTGTATCACCGAGGACTACGTCTGTCAATGAGCTAAGCGAAAAGGATTTTACGGTAAGATTTTACAAAAATCCATTTTTGATTGGTTTGCGCAAAAGTTATTGCGTTTACTAAGGGAAAGATTTCTGTCATTTTTCGTGTTTTTTTTTTTTTTTTTTTTTTTTTTTTTTTTAACGCGTAATGGCAGCGATCTGCGATTTTTTTTTTTTTTTTTTTTTTTTTTTTATTTGCGGTACTGCAACATTGTGGCGGACAGATCGGACCCTTGACTGACATTTTTGACACTTTTGGGGTTACCAGTGACATTACTGCAGTAATCAGTGCTATACATATGCACTGTTACTGCAAAATGACACTGGCAGGGAAGGGGTTAACTTTATTGGGGAGGGAGGGGTTAAGTGTGTCCCTAGGGGCGTGCTTTTTACTGTGATTGGCTGTGGCTACTAGTGTAGGAACAGTGATCAACGGTCCTACATAGTAGAACCGTTTGATCACTGTTTCTACACAGGAGAGAATGACAGGCGGCTTGTTTACATCAGCCGCCTGACTTTCTCCCTCTCTACCGACGATCGGCGAGTGACCGGCGGACATCGGGTCCGCCGGTCACACGCACTGACTTCCCTGTGAACGAGCCGCGGCGGGCGCGCGCTCGCCCGCTATAGGCTCACAAGGAAGTGACAGGCAAGTGACGTAGATCTGACCGCCGCAGTAAATAGTCGTGCAGCGGTCGGCAACCGGTTAATGTCCGTTTTTCATCCGTCAATGGGTGGATGAAAGATGGACAGCATGTGTGAAAGGGGCCTAAAGTAAGACCGCATGTGTGAAAGGGGCCTAAAGTAAAACTGTGGGAGTTTTGACTGGTTCCTGAAGAACCGTTCAAAATGTGCTTTGTGGGTGGCACTGTCAACCCCCTCGCACATGACATTCTTTGATGGGGAAAAATCAAGGGAGCTGGGTGGAAAATGATCCAGATGTATCAGATGCAGCCACTGTTCAGGTATTAGAACAACCACCCAGGCATGGGCGTCCACAGAACTTTTTTCGGGGGGGGGGGGGGGCATCATTTTAAGGTCACCCATGCTCCGCCCCCTTTTCAACAATATCATGAAGGGGAGTAGCTTAGTCATACTTATTTTGAGTATTTATTTTTAAAGAGCAAGCAGCATTTATTTTTTAAAGCATTTGTTAACCTAAAAAAAAAATTTGAGCCTGTTCCCTAAAGCATATTATGCAGCACAGTGCTTTGCTGTGTAATTTGCCCCCCGTATCACCTGAAATACCTGGCTTATCCTGCCTGACAATGTCCTCCCCTCTGTAAACTGACCACGGTATACCATGGCTTCCGAGCCCTGACACTGTGGTCAGTTTACATGCCTCCATCATCCGCAGCCCTCTGTCCTCTCCCCCCTCCCTCCCGTCTTGTCTGCTCCTGTGTCAGTGCCCGCCACCTCCCCTCCTGCTGTAGTTTCATTTAAAGTTTCATATCCTGTCTACAGTCTAATAATCCTGTGTGCCCCCGTGTCTGTGTTTTATAAAAATAAGCCATTCTTTACAGGTTTTCAGAGCGTCACTCGCGTGACCCGCCGCCTCTCTCCTTCTTTCCTCTCCCCATCCCCCTCCTCCTCCCCTCCCGACTGACATCCGTGAGGAATCCTCTGCCCCGCCCACTGAAGGCAGCTGTCAGACGGACAGAGGAGAGAGCCGACGGGTCACGTGAGCGGCGCCCGGCCCTCTGAAAACTGGTAAAGAACGGCATATGTTTTTTTTGAAACACAGACACACAGGATTATTAAACAGGCCAGACAGGATGGTATAAAGTGGCTTAACAACCACTTGCAAGGGGAAGTTGGGATTCCGGGGGGGGGGGGCATTTTCCCCCCTTTGCCCCTACCTGCGGACGCCGATGCACCCAGGGGGAGTCATCCTTCCTTGTTAAATAGTGTGGATGGAAGAATGCTTTTTTTTTTCTTTTGGAGGTAATATTCTATACACAATATATCAATTCTTATAGAGACTCCTTGAACTCACTATTTTCTTTTGTCTTGTGTTTTATTTTTAGTTTTTTTCCTTTTCATAGCCAAATGTACTTTAAAAAACTGTCACTCAGAGTGCTGAGCTCTAGATCTTTTGTTTCTCTTCTGGAAAAACAGGAAAATGCACATTTTTGTTTCTTCTTAGCAGGTGTTCATGGAAAGTCATTTCTTTGAATCATAGGTATTGGTTGTGATTTTTGTACAAAAGAGAATACTGATCTGCGGCTGATGTGTATACTCAAAATTTAAACAGTGCTGCGCCACAATTCTAATCATATAGTGCAACAATACTCAGTATGATAAAGTGCTACTCAAAGTGTTAGAACCATAAAAATCAAACGATCAATGTGAAAAAATAAAGTCCATAAATAAGTGTCTTGATAGAGCCAATCAGCACAATGATCCACCACACAGTGCAGACTAACGGGTAATGTGCTGGTGTTCGCCTCTGCCTGTGCAATCAGGCCGCTCCCTTTATATTTTGATCCGTGTTACCAGTAGGTCGAAATCAGCGGTTCCCCTCCGGGGACAAGTGATTGATCTGGTGTGCTGCTGGCGCTGTATTCCTCTGTAACTTAATCTCCCTCCAGCCAGCTCTGTGAGCCTTGATACCACTCCACAAAACAAGAGAATTGCATATTTTAGTGCTCTGCTAAACTAAAATGTTATTGTTCCATAAAAACACAAGATAAAACACTTGTGGCACTTAAGCAGTGCGGGCTGATCCGGAATAAAACATGTGTCTCTGACAGGATGGCCTCAATGTGACGTCAGCAAGTAGGCTCAGCCCCCTATACGCGTTACGTCAAAGTGTAGACTTCTTCACCCTTTATCTTGTATTTTTATGGTACAATAAAATTTTAGTTTAACAGAGAGCACTAGATTCTGCTATTCTCTTGTTCCCCCTTATATTGTGGAGTGGTATCGAGGCTCACGGAGCTGGCTGGAGGGAGATTAAGTTACTGGGGAAAAAAGCGCCAGCAGCACACCGGATCAATCATGTGTCCCCAGAGGAGAACCGGTAACTACTGGTAACACATGGGTCAAAATATGAGGTGAGTGGCCTGATTGCACAGGTGGAGACAAGCACCAGCACATTACTGTTAGGGTCCTTTTCACACGGGCTTTGTGCCCGGCGGACTGTTTTTGCTCAGCGGGGATCGATCTGCCTATCCCCGCTGAGCAGGCGGATGACAGATCCATGCAGGGAAGGGAGAAAAGCGCAGCACCACCTCAGTGCAGATATAAAAGTTGGTTTATTCCATAAAAGCAATCTAAAACTCATATAGAGAAGATAACCGGTCAGCATATTAAAACGGTCATCTATGTCACTTCAGGGAGGACTTGGAGGTGGAATGGAGCAGCCGCTGGTCCGGGCTGTCGGTTGATTCCGGCTCTTCCTGAATCCTGGGCAGCCTTCCAGTGTCCTACGTCCCATCTGGTAGTGGCAGGAGGATGCTCGCGTTTGGAACATGCGCACTCCTTCCTCAGGCGATGTCTGAGGAAGGATCTTTTTTATTACGGAGTTCCATCTAGCTCTGTCTGGAGCCTGCAGCCACCCCCATCTATTCTATACATGATCAAACAGTGGCTGAATACCCCTATAGTCATGCGCTAAGATGCATGCGCAGACTGTACATGAACATTCACACATGTACCATTAACCTCACAAGTGCTGGTCAAAGTTTTTTGGTTATTTTTGGATGACAGGTCGATCTCCGCTTACTTTGCAGAGACAGAGCTGTCAGAGCCCCGCTTTCCTCTATGGGAGATCGGATGAAAACGGGCCGCCTGTCCATTTTTCACCTGATCTGATCCTCCAGATGGATGGAAAATAGGGTTTCCATCCGTCCTGCATTTCACGGACCATATCACGGACCATATCGGATCGGATAGCAACGGATGTCAGCGGACGTGTCACCGCTGACATCCGCTGCTCCATAGAGGTGCATGGAGTATCGGATCAGTTCCGTCTGAAAAAATTACAGGCGGACCAGATCGAACAGCCTGTTTGAAAGGGGCCTTAGTCTGCACTGTATGGTGGGTCATCATGTTGATTGGCTCTATCAAGACGCACTTATTATTTATGGACTTTATTTTTTCGCATTTATCATTTTGACTTTTTTTGTTCTTACACTTTGAGTAGCACTTTATCATATTGATTGAGTATTGTTGCACTATTTGATTTATTTGTTATAATTGTGGCGCAGCACTGTTTTAAATTGGATTTACTTTGAGTGTAGTGAAAACACTGTGTCAGTGGTAGTTTAAAGTTTTATGCACATTTTTCCTAAATCTGTTCACATTGGGATTGCGCTGATTTAATTTTGCCACTGATATGATATATACACTCCCCTGAAATGTAATCGTGGGCTGCAGAGTGGGATCTTATCTTCTCAGGGTTTGTTTCTTCATTTAGGCTCCAGTTTTTTTTTTTTTTGTGATTTAGATCATCAACCCCCCCCAGATTCTGCCTATAGTATAGTGACCAGTCTAATTTCTACTTCATTGCAGCATCTGTATCAAAGCATTATTAGCTCACAAATTAGTTTGCTTTGTTCCGTGGAATTGCTCTTTGATGTACATCTGTATTTACTGTGAATCTGTTGTCAAGTTTCAGCCCTGGAGTTCTGCCAGTAACGTTACTGTTGAGGGCCAACGCCTTGTAATTAGCAGCATTGTCACCCTGCCATGTGTACTCCTTCAGTGTGCCACCGGGCTGTGCATGTCTTCTGCTCGGCTGCCCATTTATTTAAAGAGGTGCGCATGGCATGGTGCTCCTTATCGCAGAAGTGTAATACTAACAGCCTGCTAACTGTTACTGGTAGGCTCTCCAAAGTTGCTTGGCAGAATTCTTTTTTTCTCGTTCATTGAGGCAGGGCTTGACAAATTTGCTTGAAATCTAGAAGTTAGCTAAGAAAGTTAGTGTAGCCAGTTTTTTTTCACGCATGCCGAATGGCTGGCTTCTGATGGACTGCCTGCCATACACATGGGCCCAATAACGGCCAGTTTTTAATGAGCCGGCTGATATTGCCCGGCATTTGACCAGTGTGTAGTTGGTTTACTTCTTCTGAGAGATATTAAAGGAACGTTCCAACCACCATTTGAAGTGGTCATGGTGGTAGGAGTCAGAAACACTTACCATGCCGGGATATTTACATTTATATGCCGGGGGCTAGTTGCACCCCTAGCACATGTGACTTACTGCTGGTGGGTACTGCTGGCTGGTACTGCTAGCGGTAAACGCTGGCAGAGAGTGTGAATAGAGGAAGCATGCAGAGCCGATGCTTCCTGTATCTCTCCTCACAGGTGGAGTGCACTTGATATCACTCTGCCTGTGACAGGACAGAGCCAGAACTATACAGGAAGCATCGGCTCTGTTCTGTCACAACTGACACAGACAGCCGGGACTGTGCGGCACTTGCCAGTGTTCGGGAGACACACACGCACCTCGCGGAAGACTTGGGGTGTCTGGTGACAAGACACCTGCCACAGTTTAGCCCAGGCGCAAGGCCGCTAATTCTAGTCGCCAATGCGACCCAACGCCTTGGGTTTTTCAAGCCCTGCATTAAGGGACACAGAAAATCTGATACTGTTGGGTTATAATGCCATTTACAGGAGGATTTAGACACTGGCAAACTTAAAAAAAAGCATCATGACTTTAAGTCGCACCAATTTGAAAAGGTGCCATTGATAGAATGGGCTGCAACTTGTGCGACTTGTCATGGGAGTTTGGACATCAAAGCAAGACTAGTGTGAATAGAGCCTTTGTATTTTTATGCTAACGTCCAGGAAGCTAGACGACTTTGATCTGCTGAGAAAAGTCTGACATTTTTGCAAATTTTTCTTCAAACAAGGTTTCTCTACAAGCTACATGAGCAGATCTTCTCTTTACGCAGCTATCTTGATTGATGTTTTCTTCTGCACTAGCTTTGGGGACTGTTCCCTGACTCTGCTGCCCTGAGAGCAAGGCATTTTTCAAATGCATCAGTGATTCCTGTTTTGTTCTATGGGTCCATAACTTACCCTTTGCAACCTTGCCATTTGGCCTATCCTCTGCAGGTTGAGTGTTCACAAAGTTGTTTACCCCCGTGTTAGCCTTGCCATTGTAGTATATCTGGACAACCTTCTACAATCCAAATATTCAAAATAACTTATCACTCTGAATATATGGGTCTCATCTTAGACACAGCTAAAGCCATAGTTGTTCTTCCCAGAAGAAACTTTAACCTCTCCATTCCCAGGCTCTGACCCTTGAATGTTGAAGCCCAGGTTCTGGAGGACAGAGATGTCCCAAAATCAGTAATTCCTTTGCTCAATGCTAAGCAAACTTCACTTGGTGGCCAGACAAAGCATGGAATTCCTCAGAGGAAGCATCCTGTCTTTTCTGTATATTGGCCTGGATCAGAATTTGGCCTGGTACTCTGAGTACCATTTGAGGGTCAGATATTGGCAGTCTGAATTTCTGTGTCCTTCAATGAACAAGAATAATGATGGAATGTATGTATTTACTGTAAAAATAATTTCTTGGGGTTTATTTAAGGACACCTGTCCCTCTGTTTGATACTGCTCTTGGTACCAATTTTTCACAAAACTAAGGGATGCTGGGAGTAGGAGTGACTGTTTTAGGATGGGCTTGTTGTTTTTTTCCCATTATGCAAATCTTCCTATAAGTGGCAGTATAACACAAAAGTCTCTGATTTCCTGTGTCCCTCAAACTCCAAGAAACAATTTTGTTGGGTTTACTTACACTTTAGCAATGCTGCCCATCCTTGCATTTCGCCCTTGAATTTGCATATGGCTGTGTGCTGTGCGCCCCTCCAACTATGGACCATTTAATCTTCATCCTGTTATAGCTTATCTTTGGTCCCTAGAGGCCACTAAGCTTTTCTTACAAATCTGTACATAAATCCCCTTTTTGACATTTTTACTCTGTTTTAGTGTTACTATGAAAACCTCAGTTGGCTGTCCAAATACACAGATCAACCATAACCTTATGAGCACCCACCAAAACCTGTTGAGGCATGGATTCCACTAGACTTCTGAAGGTATGCTGTGGTATCTGGCACCAAGCCATCATTGGCAGATACTCTAAAGCCGTTGTATCCTCACCGAAAAAAAAAAACCCCCTGTAGGACAAAGGCATAATGAGCTAGTATTAGGTTGTCAACCGACTCCGACTTTTCAGCCGAATAAAATCTGGTGTGCAGGCTATAAAATTTTTGTTGTCCGTCAACAGAACGGCCGATTTTTCATCTGTCAGTACAGATTTCGGCAGACAAAAATCTGATGAGCAAGACTGGGCATGCTCAGAGAAGAAAAAACACACGGAAAGTCAACCAGAACATGACATCACTTCTGAAGTTGGTTTTTGTTGGCCGATAAAATTTGTGTGCAGTCTAGAGCACATGTCAACCAACACAACAACACTGGACCAAAGACGGCCGATCGGTCGGCCGATAATCGTTGCGTGTGTACGAGGCTTTAGTCAACCCCTCCAAGTCTTTTTGTTGAGTTGCTCAAACCATTCTTGAATTCATTGGGCCAGGCCACCTTCTCCAATTGTTCTGTAGGCCGGATCTGATGCTCTGGTGGCCATTGTAGGCTTTTGTGGACACAGGTCAGTATGGTCACCTTGATTAGTCTGCAGCTATGCAGCCCTCTACGGAACAAACTGCGTTGCGCTGTGTTCTGAAACCGGTCTATCAGAAATAGCATTAACTTTTTCACCAATTTGAGCCATATTAGCTCTTCTATCAAATCGAATTACACTGGCCAGCCTTCCCTCCCCGCATGCATTGAGTCTTAGCCATCCGTGACCCTGTCCCCGAGTCACCGGATTTTCTTCCTTGGACACTCTTTGGACTGTCCTGACCACTGCGGATGGGGGGACATCACGCAAGCTGCGGTTTTGGAGTTCCTCTGACCCAATCGTCAAGCCATTACAATTTGGCCCTTGTTGAAGTAGTTTAATCCTTACGCTTGCCCATTTTTTTCTGCTTTTAACACATTAACTTTAGGGAGAACATGCTTACTAGTTTCCTATTATATCCCACCCACTTCCAAGTGCCATTGTAATGAGCTCATCAGTGTTATTCACTTTACCTGTTGGTGATCATAATTTGTGGTTGATTGGTGTATATCCTATTAAGACCACTAAATCTGCATCACAGATACAGATAATGGGTGTATATAAAACCATTATTATAAAATATAGAATGTGCTTAGAGCTGAATAGCAGACTCCTAGTTTTTTTTTTTTTTTTGTCTACTTATCTCACAGTACAATGCCATTGTGTCTTTATAGCCTCCTTTGGCCTAAAATTGTTGACAACCTAAAGCAAAGCAATAGCCTGAACCGCATTCTATGAAAAGGAATATAATTTTTGCTTTTTCACAGAAAAACACTTACCTTTTTTTGGTTTACATTTTGTTTGAATAAAATGCCAGCTGCAACTTTCTGTAAATTGGATAAAGTGGGGAAGAGTTGCAACCTGTTTTTATTCACAACACAAAAACAAAGTCCACTGTCTAACAATTTGGGGTTGATTTAACTAAAGGGAAAAAATAATAAATGCACATCTTTTTGCTAGGAAAGAAAGGTGCCTTTTATTATTTTTTCCCTTAGGAGCCTGCAAATCATTGCACCCATGGTCAGACAAGCAGACGGCTTTTAATCTGTACCTCAAATACAGACTGACTGTTTACAAGCTGCAGGTCTTGTAAAATGAACTACGAGAGCACTCATTGGCAACCTTGCAGCCCACTGAGAACTAAAAGCTGTAAGCCACAATGGCTGACGGTATTTGTAGTTCTCTCATTTACAGATCACTGTGAATGAATGACATTGCTGTGTTGGCCAAACCCCGCACGGCCGCGCTGTTTTCAAAATCGGGTTATTTTTGGTTTATTATTGCCTACGCTTCTCTGTCAATTATTGCGTACAAAGCCATGTACTAAAGATCTGCCTCATCTTATTTTGCTATTCATCTTCTTGGCTGCTCTTATTCATTATGCATGTCATTTGCTAATTTCCCATATTATCTGTTCTTTCAGTTGATAAAAGTTTTCTTATGTCATGGTTAATTATCTCTCCACAGGTGTATAGAGCGAACGGTCCTGATGGTGTAGCGGGAAGAGGACAAAGGGTTCACTTGCAGCTTTGGGACACAGCTGGCCAAGAAAGGTGAGCTATGTCAGAACACCGTGTATTTTAAGAACCTCCTGCGCTTGAGTGTGGCGCTTAAGGGCTTGATATACTGCCCGCTTCACTGTCTTCCAAGTATAGCACTGCTGTGCCTTGCTGCCCCCTTCAGGACTCATGGGTATCTTTTCAAAACAAAGAGCAGGCGCACTGGCCTACAGCATTACCGCTAAAATTTCTATTGATAAATAAAACAAGTATTTGATATACTCATAAACACAAGCGTATCAAAAAACTCAGCTGAGAGTGCCTCTAGCTGACCCACACCACTCAACTGATGGCAAGGGAAGACCCTTTGGTGCCCAGTGTTGCCTCTGTGTTACGAGGGGCGAACCCTGTTCTTCAGAGCTTAACTATCTTTTGGCTTTGTTGTTTTATAGAACAAAATGTAGACAGGTCATCATAACATCTGGTCACTGTAATGCCATCCACAGACTGTAGCTGTTAATCGGTCTTGAAATTCAATTTATACAAATCTGGCATCTCCAGGCAGCTATACCAATAATTCAGCTACAGCATTATTACTTTTTAATGGTAGACGCCAAACATTGTCTTATGGAAAATAAATACCCATGGTGCCCCTTTATTGGGTTTTGTTATCCTCAAAAGAAGAGTCATGTACTGTTCTGGGTCCAGTTCTGTAGAGCAGTGGAGGTCAACTTATAGGGTATTAGGATGCCTTATATGTTGCCCCCTGGCATCACCAAAGGACCACATATAACATTCATTATGTGTAATGCTACATAAGACATAGCTTGAAGACTTACAAGAGGAAATGGTCATAGACTGGGCTACAGAAGTACAGACTGGAGTCATGCAGTAGGATACAAGCAGTGACCAGAGACATGTTACATAGGACTCCTAGAGGTCACTTCTATTGAAGGCCTCTTTCCAAATCGGCTACAGACTTCTGGGGTAGCACTGCATGCACCAGAGGGCCACACGTTGGGCACTAGAGCTAAAGAGGATTGCTACACTTATAGGAAAAATAGAGACATATGATGCAGACTTTGGGAGTGCTCAGTATTCACCTTTTTATAGTAAGCATGGCTGATGTGTCAATTGCTGTGCCACCAGTTTGATTTCAGAAGGTCTTTGAAACAAGCAATATTGGCCCTCCTTTCAGTACTTGCAGAACTAAAAATGATATTCGCTACGAGGCCTCTCTACATGGTTTGTGCTCTGCAAGCTACAGTATATCACTGGAAATACTCAACACTGTGCCTGCATTTTATGGTTTTATTCCTCTAATATACTGTGTTGTCTCCGCTGCATAATACTGCAGAGAGTGTTTGCCAAGAGGAAGACCGTGCCATTACCTCGCTTTTTACATGTCATTTCCTCCTCCCAGCAGTGACTGTTTTAGAATGGGCTTGTTGTTTTTTTTTACCATTATGCAAATCTTCCTATAAGTGGCAGTATAGCACAAAAGTCTCTGATTTCCTGTGTCCCTCAAACTCCAAGAAACAATTTTGTTGGGTTTACTTACACTTTAGCAATGCTGCCCAGCCTTGCATTTCGGCCTTGAATTTGCATATGGCTGTGTGCTGTGCACCCCCTCCAACTATGGACCATTTAATCTTCATCCTGTTATAGCTTATCTTTGGTCCCTAGAGGCCACTAAGCTTTTATTACAAATTTGTACATAAATCCCCTTTTTGACATTTTACTCTGTTTTACTGTTACTATGAAAACCTCAGTTGGCTGTCCAAATACACCGATCAACCATAACCTTATGAGCACCCACCAAAACCTGTTGAGGCATGGACTCCACTAGACTTCTGAAGGTATGCTGTGGTATCTAGCACCAAGCCATCAGTAGCAGATCCTTTGCCATTACCTCGCTTTTTACATGTCATTTCCTCCTCCCAGCATACTTTTTTCCCCCCATTCATATGGAAAAAATGTGGTTTAGCTTTGCTGCAGAGTCCTGAGACAAGCAAATCGTACAGCAGGCATAATAAGTTATATTTCACTGAGGCCCAGCCAGTAAAATGTTTTTCCAGCTGTGGTTTGAATCTTATGTTTGTGCTATGACCCTGGTCCTCCATATCACAGTACCCCCGTTACAACGGTGTCTTCAGTGCCTCCTTCATATCACAGGTCCCCCTTTACATCCGTGTCTTCAGTCCCTCCTTCACAACACAGACCCCTCCCTTACAGCATTGTCCACACATTACAGCCCTCTTCATTTTTATAGAAGTGTTTTTCTATCCCACCTCAGTGTCCCCAGTTCCCCCTTCATATCACAGTACCCCTTACCTCTCTTTGTGTCCTCAACACCCCCCCCCCCATCCTTACATCAGTTTAGTCCTCCTTTTAAATCAGTGTCTTCCGCCTCCCCCTCTTCACATCAGTCTCCCCTTTACATCAGTGCCTTCAGTCTCCTTTATATTACAGTACCCCTTCCCCCACTTTACACCAGTGTGCTCAGTCGCCCCCCCACTTACATCAGTGTCCTCAGTCGACCCTTTACATCAGTGTCCTCCGCGCACCCCCTCCTCCCTTCCTCTTATTACAGTACTATCTTCACACCAATGCCCCCCCCCCCCCCCCCTGCTCCTTTTTATCAGTTGTTTTATTACCTCCTTCACATTACAGCCCCCCCCCCCCCCTTTACATCACATCTCCCCCTCCATACTTGCATCACAGTCCCCTTTACATCACAGTTGAAAGGAAAAGCCACATACTGCTGCTAGATAATGTACCCATTAAAGTGGAATTATGAAAAAATCCATGGGAAATTTCTGAATTTTCAGTGAAACTGCTCTGATTATCCAGGGACAGTGTATTCCAAGGCTAGGTGGAAGTATTGCATTTACTTGGTTAACTTCTAAAGTGAATGATTTACCAAGTTACCATTTCAGCTTTAATCAGTCCTTTGTCAAAACTGTTATAATGGGCTGCTCCTTCTATGTGATTAGAAACGCATTAAAATTCCTTAAATTATCAAAATGTTGATGCTGTCAGGTTCTATATTAAACAAAATATATACCATTGGTCTTTAAGAATATATAGCTCTCCATATTAGTGTGCCAGACTTCACATATAAAGAAGGGGAGAGGGCTGAATTAGTGAAAAACATGGTGTAACTTAAACTGGCCATGGACAGACCAGAATTCATGCTGAACCAGACGAATTTCAGTCGATCTATGGGCAGGTAGGTTGTACTGAAGTCAATTGATCATTCGGCTTCAGGACAACAAGCCTTTTAGGCTATTGATCGCTGCTGCTAACTATAGCCGGCAGCAGTGATCATTGTATTGTGATGGTGGGGAAACCTCCTGCTATTAGTGTACATTAGGGCGGGGGGGGGATGGGTGTGAGGGGATTCCCCCATTTAATGTATGGGGGGCAGGTTTATGAAAAATGCAGAAAAATATTGAAAACCTCATGCAAAGGTGCTAGAAATTCATAGGCCAAAAACTGGATTGCAGATATATGCTCACAAAACCGATATACAAGCAATAATTTGGTTTTCACTGAAGAATAAAGTTTAAAGTATATCTAAAGGCAAAACTTTTTTTATTTTAGGTTTTGGATACAGTAGAGAGGGATTAGATCACCTGTCTGGTTTTTACAGCTGTCTGTGCCACCATTGGGGAGATTCACCCTCTAATTGTCCTGTTTACTGTTATTACCAAGATTAAAAGTGAAAGAAAATCACTGATTTTGGGCTGTCACCAGAATAAGAGTAGATGGGAACTCTTCTAAAGGTGCTTTTAATGCTTTTTAACTATCTTCCTTGATGACTCTGACCCTGTATTTATTTTAAAAACTCTAGGCCAGGGGTTTCCAATCTTTCAAAGCAAAGGGCCATTTTATTGTCTTTCAGACTTTAGGGGGGCCGAACTTGCCTAGTGGGAGTAGAAAATGGCCCAGTGTCAGTGGATGTACCCAATGCCACATCATTGGTATCAATGGGAGGAATAGGGCCCCATCGTTGGTATCAATGGGAGGAATAGGGCCCCATTGTTGGTATCAATGGGAGGAATAGGGCCCCATTGTTGGTATCAATGGGAGGAATAGGGCCCCATTGTTGGTATCAATGGGAGGAAGAGGGCCCTATTGTTGGTATTCATAGGAGGAATATGGCCCCATTGTTGGTATCAATGGGAGGGATAGGGCCCCATTGTTGGTATCAATGGGAGGAATAGGGCCCCATTGTTGGTATCAATGGGAGGAATAGGGCCCCATTGTTGGTATCAATGGGAGGAATAGGGCCCCATTGTTGGTATCAATGGGAGGAAGAGGGCCCCATTGTTGGTATCAATTGGAGGAATAGGGCCCCATTGTTGGTATTCATAGGAGGAATATGGCCCCATTGTTGGTATCAATGGGAGGGATAGGGCCCCATCGCTGGTGTCTGTGGGTGAAAGAGTGCCCCAAGGGCTAGATAATGGCAAGCAGAGGGCCACATTCGGCCCTGGGGGCACAGTTTTGAGACCATTGTTCTAGGCAACCCACTACATACACAGGTGAAATTCATATTTGTGAGCGTTTTTTCCTGACATAGGATTTGTCATTTTTATTGCTTGATTCCTGAGATTTTTGTTGCTCTTCCAGAAAGAAATTCCAGCCTAGTGATGTCACTTTTTTCTGCTGCATTTAGGCAATGTGACTAGGTCACACACTTGGACAGTAAAAGAGAAGCAGCAGACTAATTTCCTCTGTCAGTCTGCACTCAGATCTCACTTATCAGCATGTTCCTTGTTGGCTCTTCACTGCACCACAGCTGTTTTGGCTCCTTGTACTGCTCTCTGTCTGAGCTCTGCTTACCAGGTACCTCAAGAAGCTAATGCAGAGTCAGATTCAGATACGTAAACTAAACGCCTTAAAAAATGATGAGGGTTTTTTAAAACATTTACTGTAAAGGAAGGTTCTCGGGGACTTTAATGTTAGTCCGGACCCTTCCCTTGATACATCCCATAGGCGACCTTCCCACTCGTATTTGTCTTTCTCAAACGCTTTTGCAGATCCCTTCAGACTCACCTTTTTATAGATAGCTGGAGGGTGCTCTACCTTTCGGAAAGGGACTTTAGTTACTCTTCTAATGTCCATAATGTGTATACCCTTATTTATCTCCTTTGTGTAGACTTATCTAACCTTGAGCTCTTGCAGTTGTCGTCCATGGGAAACTTTACTATTTCTGATCATGCCCCGGTAACGGTTACTCTTGCCCTGGCACCCGTAAGGCCTGGCCGTGGAGGTTAAATGAAAACCTGCTGGATGACACTACAGTGGTCTCAGGGGTTACAGATGTCTTGACTCATTATTTCAAAGAGAACATTAGAGGGCATTGGCGCAGGGATTGTCTGGGAGGGTCATAAGGCAGTGGTGAGGGGGGAGTTGATTTCCCTTTGCACCAAGCTCAAGAAAGCGGACTTTCAAAGGGTACTTCTTGCCCTTCAGCAGGCTAAACTTCAGCATAAACATAGGGAGTTCTGAGGTATTGACGAGGCTGATGGAACTAGCTATTCTCACGCTTGCTGGATTGGCAAGCACGTAATGAGTTAAAACACCTGTCTCATAAATATTATGAGCACAGAAATAAATGCGGTCGCATACTTGCGAGAGCTCTTCGAAAGAAACGTGCCCAAGCGTATGTACATAAGCTTCACTCCTCTTCTTCTGGAGAGGATATTGCCCAGTCCTCTAAAACTTCCTCGGGGTTTTGCGATTATTACGCTGAACTATACAATTTAGACTCAAACTTATCCCCAGATGCTCAAACAGCCAAGCTGACAGGTATACACTAATATTTAGTCTCTGTTGGCCTCCCTCCCCTAACAGATGAACAACGCTCCGCTTTGAAGTCCCCAATCACTTCTACTGAGTTTGAATCAAAGTCCCTACCTAGTGGGAAAAGTCCAGGCCCTGATGGGTTCACTAAGGCCTACTGCAAGGTATTTTTTCCACTTCTATCAGACTCCATGTGCAATTGTTTTAATTCCCTAGCAAGGGGCAGTGCAATCTCCCCAGAGGCCCCCCAGAGACCCCAAAGCTACCGCCCCATATGCCTTCTTAAAGTGGATTAAAAAATTCTGGCAAAAATATTAGTGAACAGATTGAAACACCTCAAGCCCTATATTATCCATCTGGACCAAACAAGATTTATTATGGGTCGGAAAGCTAGAGACCACTCCATTTGGGCGATACAACTCATTCACTGGGCCTGTAATTGTCAGGATCCCTTACCCTACATAATTTTGTCAACGGACACAGAAAAAAGCAATTGATGGAGTTGTTTGTTCCTACCTGCGTGCAGTGTTGAAGACTCTGGGATTAGGTCCCAATATGCTCACGAAGATTATGGCTTTATATTCTGCCCCAAGCGCTCAGGTCAAGGTTAATGGACTTTTTTCCTCCAGGTTCTCGATCAGGAACGGCATGAGGCAGGGGTGTCCCCTCTCCCCTTCTTTTTTAGCTTTGGTATTTGAACCTCTATTATGTAAATACGAGTGAATACAGACATTAAAGGTTTGAAGGTCCATGATGCTGTACACAAACTGTCAGCATATGCTGATGTGTTATTCCACCTTACGGAACCCTTGATTTCACTGCCCAAACTGTTTCAAAGACCTAGGCATTTTGGAATGCTTTCCAGTTTCAAAATCCATTTTGGAAAATCGGAGATCCTTCACATTAAATTGCCCCCTTCTCTGGTAGGCAACCTTCAGACTGCTTTCCCTTTTACCTGGGCCAAGTCCTCCTTAAAGTATCTGGGCAATCCAGCTCATGGATCGTTTTGATACCCTATACGCTACCAATTTTCCCCCATTGCTTGCTGCGGTTAGAAGGGATTTAGCACAATGGAACAAAACTGCTTTCACCTGGCTTGGGCATGTAAATATTCTAAAATGAATATTCTCCTGAGAGTACTCTTCTTCCTGCATATGATTCCTGTGCCCTTGCCCAGAGGTTTTGTCACCCAATTGTCTAGCATGCTGTCTGGGTTTTTCTGGAAAACACGAAAACCACAAATTGCTCTGGTGCCCAATACACGCAGGTGGCTTGGGTGTCCCGGACATACATTGATACTACAGGGCTATTGTCCTTCAGAGGATCCTCAACTGGTGGTTCCACACTCACGCTAAGCTGTTCTGGGGCACAGGGGACTGTCAGATGCTACTTCTCCTTTGACAACCCATGCTCTTGTTGTTTTGGATTGAATTAATCAAGAGTTAAACCTGGCTCCTCCTGCGTGCTGGCTAGCTCCACTTGGAGGGTTCTTGTGGTTTCCTCCTGGAGAACACTGTGGTTTCCTCCTGGAGAACAAAGGGCCTTATTTGGGCGTTGGGTGGACGACGGTAATGCTGAGTTCTGACACTTCCGAAGCGAAGTCTGCGTATATACGGGTCTGGGAAAGGGACCTTGGGCTTGAGTTTACTGCGACTCAGCTGACTCATTCAAGCTCTATTGATTCCAAGACACAGGAAACAAACTATAAGATTTTGTCACGCTGGTACCGGATGCCCACTGATCTAGCGCGAATCTATCCATCTACTTCTGAACAATGCTAGAGAGGCTGTGGCATATGTGGTGGGATTGTCCTGTGATTAAGCCCTTTTGGGTTTCAGTCTCAGATAAGACATCCTAGGTCTGGACATCTCTTTCCCCAGTTCATTTCCTCTTGCATATCCCTCCTATACCGATTAGCCAGTATAAGAAGAGCGCATTGCCACATCTACTAAATGCGGCAAAGCGTTTGCTCCAAATATATTGGAAGCATGCACAGGTTCCTGGCCGAGAGGAGTGGATTCGCAAGGTTAATGCTATAAGGGAAACGGAGGATTGGATATAGACTTGTAAAGGTAACGTAACGGCTTCTCCAGCATTTGGTCATCTTGGATGGATTACATTTGTGACCCCAGACAGGTGTCGTCCAGTTTAGATCTGGCAATGCTGGAATTTCCAGAACCATCTCTTTGGCAACGTATCCAGCCTCCGCAGCAGTAAGACAAGGGGCATTTTTTAGTGATAGACACAATGACTCCTATTTCTATGCAATTTTCTTCCCTATAGGATGTTGGGCTTGGTGTGGGCGGGAGCACTGGTTGCGAGAACTAAGGTACGTTCCTACTCTTTTTCTTTTTATTTCCCTTCTCTTACTCTTTTTTTCTTTGAACAATTGAATACGTTTCTAATTTTTTGGGATTCTGGTTTAAGTACTACCTGATAATGCACTAACATGACGGGCAGTCCCAGTGTTTTGCGGGACTGCCCGTCATGAGGGGAAGGCCTCCTTTCCTGAGGGTGACACTGCTACCCTTCGGTGTTATATTAGGCCTCAGGGTGGCATTGGTGGTGTGCTGCGGGGACGGGTTAGATGTAGGCGTGTTTGCCCTCTTCCCCTAGCATCTGGGCCAGCCGGGCCACTCTTTAGTTCATTTAACACTCTCATTAGCATATATTATCCTAGTGCCGGCCACTGGGTCCTCTCGTCAAGACCTTTTTTTTTTTTTTTTTTTCTTTATTTACTTATTTCTGGATTCACGTATTTACACACTAGTTGGTGACAGACTCAAGGGGGCAACCCCAATTCCTTGAAGAGAGAGCTCCATTATTACTCTGTCATACAACTGTTGTTCTTCCTTTTATTCTCTTGTTTACTACTTGTACCTCACATTTTAAACGCCTAAACTTATGTATTTTGCACTATTGAAAACATTGGGGTAACATGTTACTTTGTCTTGCATAAAGATTATATAATAAAAAAACATTTAGACTTCATGTACACGGGACGTTTGAAAACTTCTCCCGAATACTGGAATTTGACAGCTAGTAACCAAAGGTTAAAAACGTCTGTTTTGCCGTGTTTACATGCCGCTTTTATGCGCATTTAGCGGCGTCTACGTTTTAGAAGCGTTTTTACATTGTAAAATGGTCAGAAATGTATCCCCATTAAAAACACCTATAAACGAAAAGGTACCGCATTTGGACGCGTTTGCACACTGTTACAAGCATATGGCGTTTCAAATGCCAAACTTCCGTCCTGAAAGCAATTTTTTTGCTTTAAAAAAATTGCCACTAAACTCAACTGCCTCTAACCGACTATAAATGACTCCGTGTTAGAGCTGCATGATTAATCGTATGAAAATCGCGATCTCGATTCACCCCCCCTGACGATCTAAACCTGAGATATGCTCGATTCTTTGCATAGCAGAGAGAACAGCTGTGGGAAAAAAAAAAAAAGCCTCCCGGCAAACGCCTATCAGCATTAGGCTCCTTTCACACGGCCGCTCCGTGTGAAAGGTCCGCTGCGGGACTTTTTTTTTTTTCCACGGAGCGGATGACATTTCTGTCATCCGCTCCGTGTGCCCGCATATCATCCCATCCGTTTGCGGATGATATGCGGACATAATGTAAGTATATGGCACTGCGGATGTCAGCGGATGACACCGCTGACATCCGATTTTCCTTCCTTTCCGTTTTTTACACGGAAGGAAAAATGGGGTTCTGTTCCATTCGTAAAAACGGAACAGAACTGACAGGAGGAAAATCGGGTGTCAGCGGATGGTATTCCGCTGACACCCGCAGTGCCATTCACTTACATTATGTCCGCAAATCATCCGCAAACGGATTGGATGATTTGCGGACACACGGAGCGGCCGTGTGAAAGGACCCTTAGTCTCCCAGTAACTATAAGCAAAATGATTACATTGTATCTTTTCCTTCCCTCTGCCAGGGAGAAAGGAAGTTTAACATCTTAAAGACTAGACCTTTTTCTGACAATTGTTTCTTGCAAGTTAAAATCAGTTTTTTTTGCTAGAAAAGTACTTAGAACCCCCAAACATTTTATATATTTTTTTAGCAGAGACCCTACAGAATAAAATGGCGACTGTTGTAATATTTTATGTCACACTGTATTTGCGCAGCAGTCTTTCAAACGCAATAAATAGACTTTAATGAATAAAACAAAACGTAACAGTAAAGTTATCCCAATTTTTTTTTTGTTACACAGAGAATCGTGAGAGAATCGTGATCTTTATTCCAAGCTAAAAAATCGTGATTCTCATTTTGGCCAGTATCGTGCAGCTCTACTCCGTGTACATGGACACATAAGATAACGTAGAGGAGAGTTCAGGGGCTGCTGAAAAAAATACCCAACTGCTCCTAAACATCCGTTTATCAGCAGCAGTGTACATGAAGACTGTACAAATCTCAAGGATTTGCTCAGCTCTCACAAAAGCTCCCATATTTTTCTTAATACGTTTATTTCCTATGATCGCCTATTTCCTATGATCGCCAACTTTATCTAGTTACTGAAATGCTCTACTTTCCTGAAGTACCTCAATATGGAAAATACTACATTATGGAGACTAGATGGAGCTGGCGATCATAGAAAATAAGAGTTCAAGGCAAAATATGGGGACTGGGGGGGTCATTTACTAATACTGGAGAGTGCAAAATCTGGTGCAGCTCTGCACAGAAACCAATCAGCTTCCAGGTTTCATTGTCAAAGCCTAATTGAACAAGCTGAGGTTTAAAGCTGATTGGTTACCACGCACAGCTGCACCAGATTCTGAGTGCTCCAGTTTTAGAAAATATCCCCCTATTGGTCACAAGTGAGTAATTGCTTGAGACCCGAGACCTTTTTAACCACCTCCCACCCGGCCATAGTACATATACGGCCGGGCGGGAGTCTCGTCCTTCTGAATGGACGTTCTGGAACGTCCTTCAGAAGGAGAGAGATCGCGCCGCCGCGGGCACGCGCAGCGGCGCGATCTCGATGTGCCTGTGTCCCTAGGACACAGAGCAACAAGACTCAGCAGGAGGGCCCTGAAATTGGCCCTCCAGATCACATGACGGCTGTGACCAATCACAGCCGTCATGTAATGTCAATACAGCCGTTGTAACGGCTTCGATCTCTTCTCCTCCTGACAGATCCTGTCAGTGAGGAGATCAGAGGATCGATTCTGCAGCCGGGGTGATCAGTGAGTATTTCTAATTACTCACTGATCACAGGGGGGGTCTGTGCTGGTAATCAGATGATTGATTACCAGTGCAGCCCTGGGGGGAGGGGATGCCACTAGAGCCACCAGGGATGCCCACCCATGACCACCAGGGATGCCCACCATGACCACCAGGGATGGCAAACAGGGCTCAGAGAGCCTGCCAGTGGTGCCCCCCTATCAGTGCTGCCCACCAATGCCATCTATCAGTGCTGCCCACCAGTGCCCGTTATTGCCATCTATCAGTGCCGCCCACCAGTGCCCATTATTGCCCACCAGTGCTGCCTATCAGTGCCCATCAGTGCCCCCCATCAGTGCCGATCAGTGCCCCCCATCAGTGCCGATCAGTGCCGCCCATCAGTGCCACCCATCAGTGCCGCCCATCAGTGCCCATCAGTGCCGCCCATCAGTGCCCATCAGCGCTGCCTATCAGTGCTATCTATCAGTGCCACTTATCAGTGCCCATCATTGCTGCATATCAGTGCTACCTATCAGTGCCCATCAGTGCTGCATATCAGTGCCACCCCATCAGTGTCTCCTCATCAGTGCCTGTCAATGCGGCGTCATCAGTGCTCATCAGTGCAGGAAAAAACATATCTATTTACAAAATTTTATAACCTAAACAAAAAAACTTTTTTTTTTTTTTTCAAACTTTTCGGTCTTTTTTTATTTGTGCACCAAAAAAGAAAAAACCTGGCGGTGATCAAATACCATCAAAAGAAAGCTCTATTTGTGGGGAAAAAATTACATAAATTTGGTTTAGGTACAGTGTTGCATGACCGCGCAATTGTCATTCAAAATGCAACAGCGCTAAAAGCTGAAAATTGGTCTGGGAAGGAAGGGGGTTTAAGTGCCCAGTATTGAGGTAGTTAAAGGATTTGCTGTGTGACTTACACAGTGAATGTTTGCTGGACATTAGTCTGTGTAAATGATAGAATTAATGATAGCCAATAGGTCAAAAAACCTTTGCAAATGATAGCCAAATGCTGTAAAACAAAGAGTATTTGCCCTATGGATCTATCATTTTCAAAAAAGAATTTGGCGATCACCATTTCAGAGCGACTCCAATTACAAATGGGATTCATGCATCACTGTACAACATAAGTTATCATACTTTAAATATGAAAAGATTTGCCTGCTACAATTAAAATCCTACAAAATTCACCTACCAGCTGCCACATTACACATAAACATTACACACATGTACTTTTACATGTCAGTGATGTCTTTGTCATAGCACAGGTTTAATGTACATACATACATTTAATGTACATACAGACATTTAATGTACATACATACATTTAATGTACATACAGACATTTAGTGGTGGCCATTGAGAACCCCTGATCTGTAGGTCTGCAACTCCAAAATTACTGAAGCAGGAGGGCCAGGGCAGTAGCAAGGCAACAAGCATTTTCATAGTCCCCAATGGCAACCTACATATTTGTATCAGTACAAGTCTCCTTTAGTGGTCCCAGGTGGTGTCCAGGCACCTCGAGGTATCTGGTATGCATGGGCTGGCTGCAGTTTTGTAAAGTAAAAACTTCTTTTCTTTAAGACTGAATAATTTTGTTTTCAATTTGTTCCCTAATTCACAGATAACTGAAGACAGCTGAGCTAATAAAGTTCAATAAACCAGAAATGAAATACTAGCTTTATTTAATAAGACATGAGATTTTGTGTATTGTGAAATGTGGCTGTAGGTAAAGCCTTTGTTCTAGTGCAAAATAAAATAGAGCTTAGGTCTTGTTTTCTTGGAACATTCATTTTATTCTGCAATATAAAGGATAAATGCTTTTGATTTTCCTTCACATAAGTTGTAAAAAGACACAAGTGCCAGTGTTGTCGTATAGATGCAAAGCTATTGAGCTCTGGGTTTGCTTTCTCCTGTTCTGCATGGGAGATTGAAGCCACCATACAACTGATACGATATGATACTGGACATTGGGGAGAACGCTCATCCTATACGTGTTTGAGTCCATTGGTCTAACACAGCCTTACTCTACAATTGTTAACATGGAAGAACCCTTAAAATAACTTTCTGGTCCTGGGGAATTCCTTCTGATAATTACTATATCTACAGCTCACGCTACATTAGCATGATGGTCAGTGAAAAGAATGCTCCTTACATTTGTGGTAAGTGAAAGAACCCCCCCACCCCCCCCCCCCCCCCTTACAAATAGCCTAAAGATTTCCTTTTCTTTGTGGCCAGAGGTAATTTTCCAGTTGGAGTGTTGGTTGGAGGCTGATAAGATTTTGGTAACCCCTTCAAAGGGAAACGCGTAATAATTTTTAGAATATGTAGTATCCTATCACTTAGTACCTAGGTGCCAGTGGCCATCATCCCTAATTGTATAGGAAAAGAGGAGAACCCCCAATGGTGGTGGGACTGTGTAGGCGACTGGACAATAGAAAAACAAAAAACTGTGTTGGAAAACTGGACAATAGAAAACAATAGTGTTTTTCAAAACATAAAAATTACTTTATTAATTTCACATTAAAAAATTGGTAAAGATACACAGACCAAAAACATATATATATATATATTGCATGCAAATACAACTCATACAGGTTTGAAAGGAACTCAAGGGTGCATATGGCAAGGAAGGACCCTACGCGTTTCGGGTAAAAACCCTTCTTCAGGGGTCAAAGGACTCAACCATATGAATTCACCACTTTATGTATCTTAATGAACCAAGAAGAGTTGTGAAAATGAAAATCCAATAAGAATTACCAGAGGATGCGTCCGTTAAAGTTTCCACGTGTTATGAGCTGGAGTACTATAGAAACATAGAGAGAAAGTGCCACGAACCCGCTAAACAGGTCCCACAAGGATCCTTGTAGGCCCAAAGGTTTTTTGCAACCAAATCCTGTGGTATGAAGCTACCCAAGCAGCGAAAGGTCATGAAATCATAAAGTAAGCACAGGTCCAGTGCTGCCAATGTTTATATGTGTTACGACATAAATTGATCAGTAGATGGGTATACAGTCACATCGGCATCCTCTGCAGAGTATCCTTTGCAAGTATATAAAGTGACCATAAACAATAAATATGTGAATACATAAACAGTTCCGTGTGGTCAATATGATTACATAAATTAAACCAAAAGAAAGAAATAAATAAAAACAAACAATTATAAAAGTCCTTATAGTAGTGAATATTTATTCAAGACCTAGTCTTGGTATACACTTGGCGTCCACTTCCTTTGCTTTTATTTGGTTATTTTGTAATAAACGTATTGCACGATTATTGCATTATTGTTCTCTCATTCTGGGATATCCCAGCTGAAGAGATTGGAGTAAAGGAGGTGGATGCCAAGTTTACACCAAGCATAGGATTAACAAAGAGGTGAGGGTCCTGGTAGCCAAAAGTTATTTGGTGAGTGGCCCTCCTTACACATATAATTGGAGCACTGTAAATTGGAAAAATCATGCATCACTAACAAACGTGGTGAAAGATAGAAGTGGATTAGAAGATCTTTGTCTTAAATATTCACTACTATTAGGACTTTAAAATGTAAGTCCACCCTTACTAAAATCCCTGCATCTACAGACATCCCCAATCTAACACTAACCTATCTAGCCCTGTAAAGAAGAAATCGGTAGACTTAGCTAATTTGAAGCCAATCCGACCCGATCTCGAGCCGCAGAAGCTCTGCAGAGGACACAGCTAACGATTGTGAAATGAATGGAAAGTGACGTCACCATAGACTTACTATATGGCTTCCATTGTCAGAAGTCCTCTGCACCCTCCTCTACAGTGACGCCGAAGATGACAGCTCAGCCTGGGATCGGGTTGGCTTCTTCTTTACTGGGCTAGATGGTTAGTGTCAGATCGTAGATGTCTATAGGTGCAGAGATTTTAGTGTAAGGGCTCTTTCACACGGTCCGCCTCCGTAGGCGGATCCGTGTTGCTCAGCGGGGATCGATCCGCGATCCCCGCTGAGCCGGGCGGATGACAGCTCCGTCTCCACTTGCAGAGCGGAGAGGGAGATGTCTCAGCACCCGCTGCCCTCTATGGGGGATCGGATGAGAGCGGACCGCTTGTCCGCTCTCGTCAGATCTGATCCGATTACTGAACGGATGGAAAAATAGGGTTTCCATCCGTCCAGATTTCAAGCACAGGATCGAATGCGGATGGCAGCGGGTGTCAGCGGAGGTGTCTCCGCTGACACCCGCTGCCCCATAGAGCTGCATGGAGGATCCGATCAGATCCGCCTAAAAAACTGACAGGCGGATCTGATCGGATCGCCCGTGTGAAAGAGCCCTAACACCCGCTGCCATCCGCATCAGATCCTGTGCTGAAATCTGGACGGATGGAAACCCTATTTTTCCATCCGTTCAGTAATCGGAGCGGATCTGATGAGAGCGGACAAGCGGTCCGCTCTCATCCGATCCCCCATAGAGGGCAGCGGGTGCTGAGACACCTCCCTCTCCGCTCTGCAAGCGGAGACGGAGCTGTCATCCGCCTGGCTCAGCGGGGATCGCGGATCGATCCCCGCTGAGCAACACGGATCCGCCTACGGAGGCGGACCGTGTGAAAGAGCCCTTAGGGTGGACTTACACTTTAATAATGTTTGTTTTTATTGTTTTCTTTTGGTTTTATTTATTTAATCAATATAGACTGCATGGATTTGTTCATGTTTACACATTTATTGTTTCTCGTCATTGCGTTAATATACTTGCAAATAAGCTAGAATCTCAGCATATAGATTACCCTTTGGTGCGGGGTTTTCACACTGCATTAGAATCGCAGGCAGTCCACACTGCCCACCGCTGCGGGTGTCAATTTAAACTTAATGACACTCCCAAATCGGTTTGCAGTGAACGTAAAGCAGTGCAAACTGTGGAATCGAATTGCATGGGTTTGAACACCCATGCGATCCAATTTCAGCGCGGAAAAAAGTCTGCACCTTTTTGGTGCGGGTCCAGTGCTCAATTGGCACCGCACTGATTTTGCATGTCATGTGTACAGGGAATCCGGTGCTATTGTACAAATGACATGCAATGCAGTACACCACGTCAGTGTGAACACAGCCTAATAAAATAATTTGTAGGTTTGTAAACTGTTGATTTCATGAGCCCCTTTTGTCTTGTGCTTGTTTTTCAGGTTTCGCAGCTTAACGACCGCCTTTTTCAGGGATGCAATGGGATTCGTTTTGCTTTTCGATTTAACCAATGAGCAGAGTTTCCTGAATGTCAGAAACTGGATAAGTATGTACTTCAGTGATGCATAAGTAAACCTGTCACTTTTTTCCATATGATGCAGCCATTTGTTTTCCATATTTTATATTTTGCTTGTTCATTCACTGGGAACCGATGGCAGGTATATGTGTTACTATGCTGCAGTCAGCTGCATTACTTTGAAAAATGTTTCTGAATATTGACACTTAGAACAACTATCATACACTTTATATTTATGCCCCTTTTTAAAGCTATGATTGTGTTGTGACAATACATATTATTAGTATTGCTTTATTCGCACATGAGTGCAGTTTAGTGACCTAATCCTTTTTATTACACTTGCCAGTACGGTCTTATTTAAGTCTAACTATGTTCTGTGAATTGTAATTGGCTTATTTCTGTATTTTTATATAGTGCCAATACATTTCATGATTTCATGATTTACAGAACGAATCAAATCTGTCCTTGCTACAGAGAAGCTTAAAACGGAAGTATGTATGTGCCATACCTGTGGGATCCTCCTGGGGGCTGAAAATCACTACCGTGTTTCCCTGAAAATAAGCCCGGGTCTTATAATAATTTCGGCTACAAAAAAGTAATTGGGGCTTATTTTCGGGGGATGTCTTATTTGTCCCGTCTTCTCTCCCTCCCTGTCAGTTCAGGAGTCAGCATCTCTGTAATCCCCAAATTAAACTCTAAAGTCCTTGTAAAATCATTTAATCCGCTCTGAAAATGGACTATATAATGTCCAGTGTGTGTCTTTATGTAACATTGTAGAACATAGCTTATTTACAGCACCGCTGGGCGCTCACATGACCTGCTGGAGCTCTTCTTTCCCAGCTCTAAGCACTGCTGAGGGAGATGCCCGCTGACCTCAACCCTGCTCCAAACACCGCAAAGGTAGGGGCCGTGGACGTCCGCTCAGCTGGGAGGAGGAGGAGAGCTCTAATGGGTGACATGAGTGCCCAGCGGCGCCGTAATCTACAATCATGTGCCATAAAGACACACACTGGACATTATATAATCCTTTCACAGCTTGGATTACATGATTTTACAAGGATTTTAACTAGGGCTTCTTTTCGGGGTAGGGCTTATATTGCAGCCATCCTGGAAAACAGAGATAGGTCTTATTTTCTAGTAGGTCTTGTTTTCGAGGAAACACGGTAATAGGCACCACTACTATAATGATTGCTGCTAGCTTCTGGGTCCCATGCAGAATGTCTGCCTTGCTTCAGTGCACTAATTACCGAGGTTACCTGCTCAGCACAGGCGGCATTCAGAGAACATTTTGCATTTTCTCAAGAAATGCGCAATGTTCCCTGGCTGAACATGATGGATATTGTGACAGCACTACCCCAACTCTCCAATTGTCCACTTGTCCATTCAGAGACCGCTTTGCATTAATTGAGAAACTGCAATTTGTTCCCCAAATGACACGCATGTGGAGAGGGCGACCTTCTGTAATAATTAAATAGCAGGGCAGCTGCTCGGCACAGGATCCGGAAGCAAGTGTAGATGCTTGTAGTAGTTGTGCCTACTAGAGTGATTCCCAGCTTCCAGGGTGTATCCCACAGATAAGGCACATACATACTTACATTAAGTCAAGCTGGGCCCATGTAACGAGTTAAAAATTGCCGTACCTGGAATTCATCTTTAAAATCGAACATCCTCACTAGAGTTACACAAGAATACTTATCAATACCAGAACAAGGTTCTTCACATGGCAGTTAGTATTTTATTTATTACAGGCATTTTTATAGCACTGACAATTTTTGCAGTGCTTTATATATTCTACATTTACACGAGTTCCTGCCCCCAAGGAGCTTACAATGTAAGTTCCCTATCTCATGTGCATACATACGTGCACACACATATTGGGGCCAAATTAGACCATAGCCAATTGACTTATCAGCATGTCTTTGAATTGTGGGAGGAAAATGGATTACTCCTAGGGAACCCACACAAGCTGTAACAATCCTACAGGCTCACCTGAGTCAGAGGACTGCTGGCCGGAGTTAGGAGTGGAGCCCAGTGGCAAAGACCGCAGGCAGGTAGTAGGTGCTGGATACCGGATGGACACCGCGTAGTACTCTGATGAGGACACGGGTTCACCTGAGGTGCGGAAACTAAGTGCTAGCTGGTTTTCACTAGAGCCCCTAATGGTGGGGATAGACTGCGCTGCAAGCTAACACCAGGACGCGGTCCTCAGGATCACCCAGCCAGGCAGAGTGCAGGTTCGGTCCAAAGGCAGAGGAGCAGACAAGGGAATACCCAGAGAGAAGTCAGACGAGCCAAAGGTCAGGGCGGGCAGCAGTAAGCGTGGTCAGACAATCCGGATCGGCAACAGAGGTAGCAGTTCAGTAGATGGGGACAAAGCAGAAGAGTAGTCGGTAGTCAATTCCTGGTCAGCGTTGGATTTGTGGTAGTAGATAAGAGCAGCAGGTGAGGAGTAGCTTGATCAAGGCTCAGGAGCTCAATAATCAGCAAACTTGAGTGCACGGGGCTGGACTTATATAGGGAAGTACCAGGTGTCAGGAATCAAGGGTGATGAGCAAGGCTTGGCAAGACTAAGGTTGAAATAGGCTTTAGGGAGGAATGTTCAGGGAGGAAAGGCCAGAGAGGACGGTAGCCTAGTAAGCAGGGCTACCGCCTGGGATGTGGCTGGTCACGGGTTCGAATCCCGACAGTACTCCCCCCCCCCCCCCCCCTTCCAAGGTGACCTCCGGGCACCGCAGGGGCAGGCTTACCGGGGTGCCGTTGGTGGAACTCTCTTACCAGTCTGGGGGCGTGGACGTTTTCTTCTGGTTCCCAGGAGTTATCCTCGGGAGGGTAGCCCTCCCAACCAATTAGATATTGTAGTCTTCCCCGGTGGATCCTGGAGTCAAGGATGTTTGCTACAGTGTATTCTTCTTCACCCTGTACCCTCACGGGTGGTGGAGGGGGCGAGTTGCGGCCTGTGAAGGTGTTCTCCACGTATGGCTTGAGGAGGGAGCAATGGAAGACAGGGTGCACCCTAATGGAGTCTGAAAGATCGAGCCGGAACGTGACCTCATTAATTTGAGCGGAGGTCCGGAACGGACCCATGTATTTTTGGGCCAACTTTTTGGAGGGGACCTTCAATCTGAGGTTCCTGGTGGACAGCCACACCTTGTCTCCCACATGGAAACCCCGGGTGGGTTTGCGGCGTCTGTCTGCTCCCTGTTTAAAGCGCCTCTGGGCGAGCTGGAGGTTGTTTATGTTCTTTTGTGCCTCCTGTAGGGTTGTTAGGCGTTCTGCCACTGCTGGGAGGGTGGAGGCGACAGGTAGGTGCAGAATGAACACCGGGTGCGAGCCTGTGTTAGCAAAGAAGGGGCTTTGCTTGGTTGAGCTTTGCTCAGCATTGTTGTAGGCAAATTCGGCCGTGGAGAGATGGTCAAGCCAGTCATCCTGCAGGTGGGAGCTGAAACAGCGTAGGTACTGCTCTAGGGTCTGATTAGTTCTCTCCGTCTGCCCGTTTGACTGGGGGTGGAAAGAGGAGGACAGGTTCACCTTAACCCCGAGCGCCAAGCAGAAGTTCTTCCAGAACTTAGAGGCAAATTGTACGCCTCGGTCGGAGACCACATCGTCCGGGATCCCATGCAGCCTGAAGACCTCTCTGAGAATAAGATCGGCCGTCTGTTTGGCGGTGGGTAGGCCTTTGTAGGGGATGAAATGGGCCATCTTGGTGAGGCGGTCGACTACGACCAGGATGGTGTTCATCCCTTTTGAAGGAGGAAGGTCTACCACAAAGTCCATGGAGATCGAGCCCCAGGGGCGGGAGGGAATGGGGAGAGGTTGTAATAGACCCACGGGAGAGGAACGAGGAGTCTTATTGCGGGCACAGACCGTGCACGAGGAGATGTACCTCTTGATGTCCTCCTTGTATGTTGGCCACCAGAAGGAGCGGGAGAGAAGCTCCTGGGTCTTTCTTGTGCCTAGATGGCCGGCCAGCTTGGAGTCATGGTTGAGTCTGAGTACTTCGAGCCGTGCGATTTCTGGTACATGTAACTGTACGTCCTGATGAAACCAATGACCTTTCTTAAACGTAAGGCTGACATTCCTTGTGGGATGGGCAAGGAAGGGGTCATTTTCATATCCTTCTTTGATTGTGCCCAGGAGTTCTTTAGAGTAGGTGACCCCTACGACCCTTCTCTCGGGTAGGATGTTGTTTTGGCCCTTGTTACTCTGCGAGGGCTCGGAAAACATTCTGGAGAGGGCGTCAGCCTTACCATTCTTTGATCCGGGGCGATAGGTGATGAGAAAGTTAAAGCGGGAAAAGAATAGGCTCCATCTGGCCTGTCTGGCTGAGAGTCTCTTAGCGCTGCGGATGAACTCGAGGTTCTTGTGGTCAGTTAGTACGATTATGGGGTTGGTGGCTCCCTCCAGCAGGTTTCTCCACTCAGAGAAGGCATCCTTGATCGCCAGTAGTTCCTTGTTCCCGATGTCATAATTCTTCTCGGAGGGGGACATCTGGCGGGAGAAATATGCGCACGGGTGTAGTAGCATCTTCTCCCCTGTCCGTTGTGACAGAATAGCCCCCACCGCGGAGTCAGATGCATCCACTTCGACTGTAAATGGCAGCTCGGGGTTTGGGTGGATTAGGATTGGAGCGGAAGTGAAGAGGAGTTTCAACTTGGTGAAGGCCTCCTGTGCCTCTGGTGTCCAGGAGAAGGGGACTGATTTCTTGGTGAGTTGGGTAATTGGTGCTATGATCTTGGAGAAGTTCCGGATAAACTTCCGATAGAAGTTAGCGAAGCCAATGAATCTTTGTATCTCCTTCTCGTTTCTCGGAATTGGCCAGTTCATCACGGCTTGGACCTTCCCCGGGTCCATACTTAGGCCCTCTGGGGAGATGATGTATCCGAGGAACTGAGTGGTGGTTCGCTCAAACTCACATTTCTCTAGCTTGATATAGAGAGAGTTCTGTCGGAGTCTCTGCAGTACCCTGCGGACGTGTTCGCGGTGCTGCTCGAGGTCTTCGGAGAAGATCAAGATGTCGTCCAGGTAAACGACTACAAACAGATCGAGCATGTCCCTGAGGACGTCGTTAATGAAGTGCTGGAAGGTGGCGGGAGCATTGCAGAGTCCAAAAGGCATGACTAGGTACTCGAAGTGACCATAACGTGTCCGAAAGGCGGTCTTCCATTCATCCCCAGGGCGGATTCGGACGAGGTTGTAGGCCCCTCGAAGGTCAAGTTTGGTGAAAATCTTCGCCGCCCGGAGTCTCTCGAGGAGTTCTGAAATCAGTGGGAGTGGGTACCGGTTCTTTACGGTTATGTCGTTAAGCTTCCTGTAGTCAATGCAGGGACGCAGGGAGGAGTCTTTTTTCTCTACGAAGAAAAAGGGGGCTCCCGCAGGGGAGGTAGAGGACCGGATAAACCCCTTCCTTAGGTCCTCGTCCAGGTACTCTTTCAAGGCCCTGAGTTCAGGCTCCGAGAGGGGGTAGATACTGCCAAAGGGTATTTCGGCCCCGGGCAACAGTTCTATAGGGCAGTCATAGGGTCGGTGTGGTGGCAGCTTGTCTGCATTTTTCTTGTCGCAGACATCCTGGAACTCGCGGTATTGAGGGGGTAGCAGATCCTTGACGGATAGTTCAGATATGGTGGTGTCTTCGGGTGGAAGCACGGGTTTGTGGGAGCAATTTAGCGAGCAGAACTCGGATGGGAACTGTATGCAGCGGGTTTCCCAGTCCACCGAGGGGTTGTGGGTGGCCAACCATGGGATGCCCAAGATCACCGGAAACTTTGGGGAGGCGATCAGCGAGAAGTGGATCTTCTCGTGGTGATCAGGTTCTATAAGGAGTTGTAGTTCGATGGTCTCATGAGTCGCCGGCCCCGAGGAGAGTGGGGATCCGTCAACGGTTTCCAGGTCAACAGGGGCTGCCTTCATTGTCAGTGGAATGTTCTTTTCACGGGCGAAGGTTAGGTCCATGAAGTTGCCTCCCGCCCCGGAGTCTAACATCGCAGAACAGGGGAGTTGTCGCCCCTCGATGTCGATGAGGATGGGGATGATGAAGTGGGATCCATGAGCCGCCGTATTGTTATCTTCAGGGGCTGCTGGCGGGGTTGGAGTCTGTGATTGCTCCTTTAGCTCCGTGACGGCAATAGTTCTTCGAATCTTATTGGGACATTTGATGGCAAAATGACCCGGCTCTCCACAGTAGAGGCAGAGGTTTTCCGCCAGCCGTCTCTCCTTCTCAGCTGTGGATAGAGACCTCCGTAGTGCATCGACCTGCATAGGTTCAGGTGCTGACTGGGGGGTCGCGCTGGGCGGTAGAGGAGAAGGAGTAAGTGGGTCTGTGGTCCGAGGACCAGAATCTTTCCCTCTTTCTCTCGGAGAGTCTTTGATCTATCCGGATCCATACTTGAATAAAGTCATCCAGATCGTCCGGGGCTTCAACTCTGGCGAGTTCGTCTTTTATTGCTTCAGACAGGCCTCGCCGGAATTGGCTCCTCTGTGCTGCTGGGTTCCAGGTGGTGTCCGTGACCCAACGGCGAAATTCGGCTGTATATTCGGCGACGGAGCGTCTCCCTTGTCGCAGACTATGTAGTCGCCCCTCGGCCGTCGCACAGCGGTTGGGGTCATCGAAGACTAGGCTCATGGCGGTGATGAAGTTGTTTAGGTTGTTCAGGAGCTGATTGTTAGACTCCACGTATGGCGACGCCCATGCTAATGCTTCATCCGTCAAGAGATTGATCATGAATAGCACCTTCTTTTTATCGGTGGTGAAGGGGGCCGGGTTCATCTGAAAATAGATGCGGCATTGGTTCAGAAATCCCCGATACTGGCGTCTGTCACCACCGAATTTTGATGGGAGTGGCATGCGGGTGTCTGCGGCAGCGCCGCGGACTTCTAGGAGTTGCCTCTGTAGTTCAATAATCTCCTTCTGTTGGCTTTTGACTACTTCTTGGAGCTGGGCAAATTTCTCCTGATACGTAGTACCAAATTCTTGAAGTTCAGTGACCTGTCTACACAGAGTGGTCATTGCGGACTCCATAGTTGGGCTGATTATTCTGTAACAATCCTACAGGCTCACCTGAGTCAGAGGACTGCTGGCCGGAGTTAGGAGTGGAGCCCAGTGGCAAAGACCGCAGGCAGGTAGTAGGTGCTGGATACCGGATGGACACCGCGTAGTACTCTGATGAGGACACGGGTTCACCTGAGGTGCGGAAACTAAGTGCTAGCTGGTTTTCACTAGAGCCCCTAATGGTGGGGATAGACTGCGCTGCAAGCTAACACCAGGACGCGGTCCTCAGGATCACCCAGCCAGGCAGAGTGCAGGTTCGGTCCAAAGGCAGAGGAGCAGACAAGGGAATACCCAGAGAGAAGTCAGACGAGCCAAAGGTCTGGGCGGGCAGCAGTAAGCGTGGTCAGACAATCCGGATCGGCAACAGAGGTAGCAGTTCAGTAGATGGGGACAAAGCAGAAGAGTAGTCGGTAGTCAATTCCTGGTCAGCGTTGGATTTGTGGTAGTAGATAAGAGCAGCAGGTGAGGAGTAGCTTGATCAAGGCTCAGGAGCTCAATAATCAGCAAACTTGAGTGCACGGGGCTGGACTTATATAGGGAAGTACCAGGTGTCAGGAATCAAGGGTGATGAGCAAGGCTTGGCAAGACTAAGGTTGAAATAATAGGCTTCAGGGAGGAATGTTCAGGGAGGAAAGTCCAGAGAGGACGGTAGCCTAGTAAGCAGGGCTACCGCCTGGGATGTGGCTGGTCACGGGTTCGAATCCCGACACAAGCACAAGGAAAACCCACTCCATTCAGATAGCTTCATGGTCAGAAATCAAACTGAGGACCCCAGTGCTGGCAAGTCAGAAATGCTGCCCCCGAAGCCACTGTGCTGCAGTTTAAGTTGTTGGTCCTAAAGGCTGAAGGTTTTTTTTTTAGTTTAATACATACTCTGCATTAGGGTAAAAAAAACCTTCAATATACAGCCCCCTCCCCAGCCGCCCCCTTATTACCCAAGTCTGATCTCAATCCAGTGATGTGCACAAGAGCAGTGGGTTTCTCTGCTTTCTCCCTCCTCATTGCCTCTGACACAACCGTGGGAGCCGTTTGCTCCCCTTGCGGTCAATCGCAGCCGGTGAGGAGTGTGCGGAGCCGAGCCATGCTCGGTGTGCCTTTATGGACAAACGCAGCTGGCTCTTGAGCGAACACATGTGCCCCTTAGCAAGCAGCTTTCTTTGGGGACACTCCATAGCTGTGGGGGGGGGGGGGTTGGGGGAAGATACAGGAGCACCAGCGGGGAAGAGGAGGATCCAGGCTGCTTTGTGCAAAACCATTGCACAGAGCAGGTAAGGTATGACATGTTGTTTTTTTTTTTTTTGTAACGTTTTGTGAACATTTATAATCACTTTATAAATGGTAGTAAAATTTTTGAGCTTTTTGAAGAAAATATCAAATTTGGGAGAAATTTTGTGTAGGTAGTGTTCCAGGTTTGCCACCGTTGCCGTTCCAGGTGTTCATTATAATTCTGATTTGGCCTTTTGTAGGAAACAAAATCTGTCCATATGGCTTACTAGTACAGGGGGCTGCTCCTCTTATTTGCCCAACATTTTCCATCCCAGAACAGAAAGATATGTAAGCTACGTAATCTTATATTACACATTGCTGCTTGATCTAGAAAGATGGGTGCAGAGGTACCTGCAAGGTGATAACTGTATATGGCTGCTTGCCTTATGCGGGGTACACGTTTTTTTTGTTTTTTCCATTCAAAAAATGCACAGATCGCTGTACTAACAAAAGCGATGTTAGTGCTGCAATCTCCCCGCTGAGCTATTGTATTCTTACAGGTAGACTGAGACCGGCTTCTGTCGGAGACAGGGAGCTGTACACACTGGCCGAGAAGTTGGCTGGTTCCTGCCTTACCTCTCGTTTTCGAGCAATTTTCAGCCAATGAGTATATAGTTTTGGGTGTATCATGCTCCGATAGTCAAATGAGGAAAATTGGGTGACTTTTATACAGATACTGCCATCCTGGTATAGGAATAGAGTATGGCAATAGCGGCTGAAAATATCAGACAGCATGCAAGAGTGTATGTGTTATCTCATAAATTAGCTTTCTAATTTTATTTTTATAGCATTATTTAATGGTTGTCTTTTAAGCTACTGAAGTTTTGTGAAGCTAGGCTTTAGTGAGATAATGAACAATATACTGCCTACCCTGTCTGCATATCTTATTTGTTAAAGGAAGTTTAAGAAGCCTTGTGGTATTTCTTGCGAATAGCTAGGAACACCCTCCCTTTTATGTAAACACCCGGCCGTCTAGCTAGATTCCCAATTCCCACCCAAGATTGAGAGCTGAAGATTAGTTATGGAAACTACAACACAAAGAAAAAAAAGATCTTTGACCTATTTTTTTTTTTTGCTATTTAATAAACCTGCTGCAGTAGAAATTAATTTAGTTGAAGGAAATTCCCAGCTGAACTTGGCCCTGCTGTATTGCGTGCGTTGGGGGTTACCTGCACTGTATATTACCCGGTCACCCTCTGTCATTCCTAGAATTTGTCTCATTATCTGAAATGTGTGGGCTGTTGCATTATGTATATTATTTATATATTTTCAGGTTATGATCTGTTTTATGACAAAATAAAATACTGAAAATCAGTACGTAGGCGTGTATCACTAGTCTGCCATCACTGTTGTAATTAGGAAGTTCTATTCTCCCTCATTAGGGTAACGCCTAGTAATTACATTTGGAGGCTGCTGATGTGATGGGGGTGGCGATATTTACCCGTTATCTCCCATCAGCCTTAAAAAAAATAATTCCTTAGAAAAGATCAGTGATTAAAATCTACTGGTATACAAGAAATTAAGGTCTAAGTTTAGTTCCAAAAAAAAAAAAAACACAGGACAAGTGACATTACTATTAGTGCCGGTTCACACTGATCCGACTTGTCAGGCGACTTAGTCGCCTGACAAGTAGCTTCCAATGCTGTGCAATGGAACCATTCTAATCAGAGCGACTCAAGTCGCTCCGACTTTGAAAAAGTTTCTGCACTATTTTTTGCAAAGTCGGAGCGACTTGCATTGACTTCCATTATGAAAAGTCGTTGCAAACCGTGCCGAAGTCGCGCTACACGGGCGACTTCATTAGTTGCCCCAAGTCGGGGCGACTTCATTAGTTGCCCAAAGTCGGGGCGACTTCGAGTCGGATCAGTGTGAACCGACACTTAGTCTGATGTGTCCCTTGTGCTGCTGGTCTCCTTCATTAGTTGAAATCTTCCTCCATAGATTTCCCCCCATCTTAATCTTCCTGTGCATTAAGCCTAGTACACACGGGCCGAATATCAGGCGGCATCGGCCTCTTCAATAGAAGCCAGCTGACATTTGGCCAGTGTGTACGGCAGCCTTTTCGAAAAAAAGCCTTCTGTTGAAGGGGCATGACTGAAAAATGTCTGTCGATCAGCATCCAATCTGCACTCCCAGCCAATGGGAGCACTGACTGTTTTTTTTTTTTTGGGGGGGGGGTTTGTCCCCACTGTCAGAACACACATCGCTGTACTAACATCGGATAGCTAGTACAGCACCTCCTCCCGAGCTGTCAGTTTGTTTAAATTAGGAAAAGGTTGTTTTGCTGTCAGACTGCCCACATCCCGGAAACTCGAAAAAATTGTAAGGTTGGTCCTCCTTGGGGTGGGATTTTTCAGGGCAAAAAAAAAAATTGTTTAAAAATGTACAAATTTTATTTCATAGATAACACAATGTACAATCATAAAAACAGATGCGGTATGAAGCTTGATGGTACAACCGTTTCTATATTACTGGTTACCACGGGCAACCCGATGACTAGAGCAGGCAGGAGCAAACTCAACATGCTTCGAGAATTTTTTTGGGTTTAAGCTCTTCATCAGGGGTACCAGACTACATTCTACATTAAGTCTGTCCAGGAGAGAGCAAAATTCAATTACATATTCATTATATTCACATTGTGTAACATGTATCACATTTACCAAATCATCAAAATTGACCAGTGTTTACCAGTTTGATTTTGTTAAGGGTTGAATAAAAAAAAAAAAAAAAAATGTGAAATGGGGTTGCGCAGCCTAAAAACTAATACGTGAAAATCAACATATAATAATAATAATGGAGGTAAAAACATAACTGCAAATATACATTTTTTGTAAGAGTCCACTAGTGGTGACTTCAGTGAGATAATAAATTGGTTGAAACGAAATCCATGCTCCAAACGGGATATAAATCAACCACCTTCTTCTACTCAAACGATATTCGTCTGTATCCTAAATAAACAATAGTGAACTTCCACCTCACCTCCGGTGCTCACAGGCAAGCCTTTGAATAGCGTATTCAATAAACTGGTACGTTGCTCAAACGCTCTCCATCTCCAGTAGGTGAAATCCCCAGGGTTACGATGACACTGGTCCTTTTTAATACACCTGCAGTCCCATTTGAATCTCCGGTGCATCTGCTCAGCAACATGTTAGAATAAAATAAACAATGCCTCCCATAGTGTAAAATGTCAGACAACAACCCTTTTGTGCTAAGAAAGCCTCTTACATATAGTTCAGTAAAATCGAACATAAAATCAGGTGTATACACAGCATTGCATGGTGTCTCACATCACTACCAGTTTCGTGTCCCTACGCGTTGCGTCATGCCACGTGACTTCATCAGGGAACCCTGGGAAACTAGTAGTGTGTACTCGGTTTAAATGGGTAGAGAGACCTATCATGTGACTGCCTGCCCTTTCTGCCCCCTCCTCCATTTATGAAAGCCGTACTGTAGCTTCTATGAATGGAGAACAGGAGAATGAATGAAAAGTCAGGCCTCGTCTGTTCATAGATCACTTTTCATTCATAGAAGTTATGGCATGGCCTTTTATGAATGGGGGGGGAGGGGGGGCGGAAAGGGCAGGCATAGTCGGCACTTCTGAAGAACACAAATGACAGGTCCCTATCTTTATTAACCCCTAGTGTACAGGAAGATTACTGAAGCGGGTATAGAGACGGATGCATAATGTGTGTAATGCAGGAGCCTGCAGCACAAGGGACACATCAGGCTGATAGAAAATGATATCCCTTTTGCTGATATTTCTTTTTTATGACTAAACCTAGGCTTTAAGTACAGGGAGGCTTTAAGTACAGGGAGGCATATGCCACATCCTGGGTATTACTTTTGTTTGATTTTCTGGTTCACTGAGCGCTGATAGCATAATTTTTGCTATGCAGCTCTCCCACACAGCAGCCATTCTGCTCCCGCCTCCTTTCTCCGGTCTATTCACAGAAAGCTTTGGATTTTGGGAATGGATGCACAGAATGCAAAGCGTTCTATGATTTGGCAAGGGGAGAGGAGGGGTAGGGGCAGCTGCAATCGATGTTATGGCTGCTGTGTAGGAGGGGTGATGGAGCGCTGGAAGCAAAGTGATGACTATCCTATTAATGATCATTAAAGCAATAAAAATCCAGAGGATTGCATACACCTTGTTGCAATTAAAGTGATATAATGCACACACTGTTTAATTTAAAATTTTCCTTTGATTCCTGTTTATGGGTGACGGGTACCCTTCCCCACTTCTGGGCGACAGCACCGTGGTGCTGTCCCTCGGACGTTTGGCCCCCCTCCTTCTTCCTCCGTCGCACATGCGCAGCAGTGAACCAGCTGTGAAAGGCTTCACTGCCGGGTTCCCTTACCCTAAGTGGCGGTGGCAGCACCCGAGAGCCGATACGAAAATCGGCTTTAGGTGTCGACATCGTGGGAACCCTGGACAGGTAAGTTTTAATATTTAAAATTCAGCAGCTACAGTATTTGTAGCTGCTGACTTTTAATTTTTTCATGGGGGACGGAACTCCTCTTTAACACTGGAAAATAAAAACAGAGTGACTAAAGCTATGATCAATGCTAAATTGGAGGTGGTTCTATTGGACACGATTGAATACTACACCAAATATTATGGCAACCCTGGGTGCTCCACTTCCCCTCAATTTTGATGACACTCGAACCCGATCTGGCTCCCTTATGTACAAGACCATGGTCGGACACTCGGGACCCCCTCTCCCCTTATTTTTTCCTTCCCCTCCCCCTCCATCTTCCTTCTACTTTTTTTTTTTTTCTATTTCTTTTGCTTCCTCACTTTGCCTTACCAAGATTCTGGTCAAGAGACATTCTAATGAGATTCCGTTAAGATTTTGTTGAGACACTTAAATACAGGGTGTAAGCCACACCTATGTTACCACTAGGAGGCACCACGGCATGTGCTTTGTTCCTGGATGCCTTTACATCTACTAGGGTAGATTACTAGATTACTTACTGAGCCCCAGGCTGGTCACATTTTGTCTTGTTTGCTAATCGCCTTAGTGGGGGGATGTGTTGCACCCCTAATTTTTTTCTGTTTGCATTTTGGCTGTTGACCCTTCCCCATGCATTTATAACTTATTTACACGTCTCGCAATCGTTTACTAACCTGTCTGTTGTCATTTTGACATATTTATATTAATAAACATTTTGAACAAGGAAGTAAATATTACAATTAGTTTTGTATTGCACATGTAATGCCATTCTGAAGCTCTCAGAAGCAGATTTAAAAGATCTATGTGATTAACTGAGACTGAGTTACTCTAGGGTTGCTTCTTCCTTTGCAAGTGTGCCCTCTTGTGGACAAAGGAAGAATTGGACTATCATAAACAAGCCACAGGTCTTAAGATAGTAACATACAAGCAGATATCTCTCCAAATATTTTGGCTGGAGAGACATTTGTCCGACCACAGAGATGCATGTACCTTCCGGTGTCTCATGACCGGTAAAATTATTTAACATGGAGAACGAAGGATCAACCCATCACCATCCTAAGAAACAAGCTGTAAGACCTCTCTGAGACAGTGAGTGCTCCTGGTCAGGGCTGCTGTTAGAAATCAAAGCCCTGTACAGCCTACCTGACAGCTGAATATATCTAGACAATATTTTCACTAAAAATACACTAAATTAGTTTATAGCAGACACAAACATAACATAGAACTTGTGTGAATTAGCCCTTATTTTTTTTTACATTTAAAAAAAATATGTATAATTTTTTTTTATGTAAATTTGTTTAAAATTATTTTATTTTACAACTTTTTTAGAATTATTTATTACAATGTTAATATTTTTTTTTTCAATTAATTTTTTTACAGGACAGGGAAGCCTGCAGCGCTGCGGGGGGGGGGGGTTTAGAAGCAGGCAGAACAGCGAGGGGGGATTGGTGTCGGAGAAGAAATTACAGGAACAATGCCCTGTGTCTGTGTCTCTCCCTGCAGCAGCTGAAAGCTGGCAAGAGGGGGGAGAAACAGCCTTTCAGCTGCTGCAGAGAGCCTCACAGGGCATCCTTCTGTAATTGCTCCTCTGCCCGACTGCACCAATTCCCCCTGCTGTTTGGGCCCCCCCTCTGTGCCCAGGCCCCCTACGGGAGGACTGGTGATTCCCCCCCCCCCCCAATCAGCGGTTTGCTCCTGGTCGTTGAAAGTGCTCAATAGCGCCCCCAGGGCAGTCTTGAATGTCCCAATCTTTACCTGACTCTTGTAGAAAGCTGTTAAATAAAGTACAGGATTGGTTAACTGAAAACATTCACAATAGTAAATAGAAATGTTGCAGTTGAATTTTTGGGCATATTGGCGACTAGACCTCGGAATAGAAAATCCAAAAAAGAAAATAGTAAATCATGCACATATCCAATAATTAACTGCTTTGCACTCTCTTCCTGTTCTTTTTTTTTTTGTCTGCCCTTTAATGCTTGTGACAAATTTAAAACTGGCACTTGATGGGGCACCTAGATTAGGTTTTTTGTGTACCAGCCTTTTGCAACCAGGGTTCCCCCAGGGGCTTCTAGGGGTTCTTGGGCATTGAGCAATTTCTGCCTTCCAGATAGAGAATTGCTGTTAGTGGTTATCTTTTTATCTATCTGTAAGAGGGAATTCTTCCCACTGACCATCGCACTAATGTATGATAGGCTGTAGATGTAGTAATTATTAGCAGGGGTTCCCTTAAACTGGAAAGTTGTTTCGGGGTTCCTCTGTGTTAAAAATGTTGAGAAAGGCTGTTGCATATGATGTGTGTCTGGAAGGTAATATTTTAAAAATTATTTTATTCGAAAATATCCACACTACCAAAATGGTGTCCTTTCTCATCTTCAAATCCTGAGTCACTATTTGAGAATAATTGACCTGGTAATTCCCATTTCCTCTGCGATCATTCTGATTGTGAGTCTTCGGTCACGGGTGAGAACCGACCTCCCTGACCTCCGTGTATCCACATTGTTCTGTTTATAACCAACGGCTCACTATTCTAACATCCAAAGAGCCACTACCCAGGCTCTGAATGCCATCCCACTTGAAGACTTCCAGGGATTCTATGAAGAATGGAAAAATCTCTGGGAGCGCTGTGTACAATCACAGGGTGCATACTTTGATGGAGACAATGTTCAATTGTAACATTTTCCAATAAAATCATTTTTCGAATATTCTCATTACTTTCTGGACACACCTCGTACAATCCATAGGTCTCTTTCACACAGTCCGCCTCCGTAGGTGGATCCGTGCTGCTCAGCGGGGATCGATCCGCCGATCCTCGCTGAGCCGGCGGATGACAGCTCCGTCTCCGCTGGCAGTGCAGAGAGGGAGGTGTCACAGCCCCCGCTTCTCTCTATGGGGGATCGGATGAAAGCGGACCGCCTGTCCGCTCTCATCCGATCCGATCCCTGAACGGTTGGAATAATAGGGTTTCCATCCGTCCAGATTTCACGGACAGGATCGGATACGGATGGCAGCCGGTGTCAGCAGAGGTGTCTCCGCTGACATCCGCTGCCCCATAGAGCTGCATGGAGGATCTGATCAGATCCGCCTAAAAAACTCAGTTTTTTAGGCGGATCGGATTGGATCGCCTGTGTGAAAGAGCCCTTTGGGAGCAAAGGCACAATAATAAAGCGTTTCTAAACCCAAGAACAACATTTTTATGTATTAAAACTACCAGTCCTTAGATATGGTGGCGATATTAGTTTTCTTTTTTAGGGTTTTTCTCTTTTATTTTCACCCAGTGACCCTTCCTGTGCTTGGGTGACCAACATTCAATCAGTGTTCTGTGTCTACGGAGAAGCAGTGTTGTCCCTTTAGGACAAAAAGGGTTTTAGGACTACAGAGCATTTCCCCTTTTCCTCATCTCCTTAACATAAAGGGGAGTTGTAAAGTAGTCCACAGAGGAGCACAGGGAAGGACTATTGACACTACTTGAGAGTTCAGTGCAGCACAAGCAGAGACTGGAATTACAAGCTCATTAGGCCTGGTTTACATTATTGTGGGTGGATGGTAGGTGTGGGAATCGCACCTGTTCCTGAACCTGCAGCCAAAACATGCTGCTCTTTCAAAACCTCCAGGCTGCCAATCATTAATGGCACCTCCACGCATCTTAAAATGCAGCACATTTGCAAGTGTGGGAACTGCTGGGATATTGCATGGTGCGAAAGCAACATGCGATTTCCCTGCTGCTGCATTTTATAAAGGGTGCAGGAACCTTTTTCCTGCATGAAATGCAGGCACAGCAACCCATTCAAATGAATGGGCTGCTGTGCCCACGCAAATATGGCTCATGGAGCTGCACTAATGTAAACTAGGCCTTAGAATTTCTGGCAGAATCTATTTTTTTTTTCTGTAGTATATTTATCAGACCCAAATGGAGAAAATAACGTTTATTACACTTACAATTTAAAGTGGTTTCAAACTCCAATTTTTTTTTTTTTTTTTTTTACATTAATGCATTCTATGCATTAGGATAAAAAAAACCTTTCACTGTCTGTTCCCCCTTTCCCTAACACTTGACTCCTGTATTGATCCAGCTCTGTGCCAGCTGCAGGTCCTCTCTTCCTGTTCTCGCAGACTTTTTTGAAAGTAGGAGGAGCCAGGAGGCGGGGCCGAGCGGCACTGTGTGTCTATAGATGCATGCAGCCCGGCTCAGGAGCACACCTGCACATGTGCTCCCATGGCAAGCGGCTTCCTATGGTGGCATATGCAGAAAAGGAGCTGAGAGTGCCATGTGGGACCCCAGAAGAGGAGGTAAGGGGCCTCTCTGTACAATATTCTTGCACAGAGCAGAAAAACATAACCTGTTGTTTTAATTTGGAAAAATGTAGACTTTACAAACGCTTTAACATTTTGATAAGAAAACGTGAGAAGCAAAAAGGGTGATGCAAGCATTGGGTTGATTTCACAGTCTGAGGGTGATGAGTCCATGACCTGAGCTCTGACCACCATCCTATTATCCAAACAAAACTAATGAGCAGTATTATCTGAAGAATTTACAGAGTGATATGACTGTTGTGCTTCTAGAAAGGCCATACACCCTCTTTGTAAGCAGACTTTATTTGCACATTTGCTGTTAATTTTTCTACATGTAGGGACACTTGCTACTTTACTTTGAAAAGTTTATATGTAGATACTATATGGATAATTTGACTTAGTTGTTTTTTTGTCATGGGCTCATTGGTGGCTGCAGCTATTTGCACAGCCAGCGATTATCTGCCATGATCTTTGATGGATATACACAAATTGCATCCAGCAGAGATCACCACAAGTAATCGCTGGCCAGGCAGAGAGTCCCGAATAGCTTCTGCTGCTGAAAACCTGTCGTCATAATGAACAGGGCCATTGGCCATACATAGTGCTCAGAGCAGCCGCAGGAATCAGAGGATTCCTGCTGCTACAGTTCTCACTGGTGTGAATGTAGCCTTACAGATATACTTAGCTAATCCAGGGTGTTAAAGTGATACTAAACACACTGTTTGATTTACATTGTCTCCTTTTCTGTATATAAAATGATGGCGCTGTAATTATTTTAATAAAAAAAACATCCAAGTACCATTTTACTAATCGATATACAGCTGTCACATGAGTCAGATCTTTCTCAGCCTGCCTGCAGGAAAACATAAGCAGCAGGAGCTTCTAGTCCTCTGCTGCTGGTTACATGTTCAACATGAAAAAAAAAAAGCCTTTGAAATACAGAGTAAAAATTATTTATTGGTTTTAAATTGTCATACAAATATATATTTGAAATTGAATCTTTATTATTTTTTTGGCAATAACAGGTTGTGAGCGGATTTCTGCCAGTCACAGGCTGTGTCATACCCCTCAACCCTGTGTCTAAAGCTGGATACACACTATCCAACTTTTGTGGTTCGATTTCCTTCAGATTTACCTTTTCTATGTAGTGCAAGGGCCTGCCAGATTGCATACAAATTGAAAGTGTTTAGGTTTGACCTCATATTATATGGTTTTGATAAATCTAAAGGAAAAAGTCTTCAGAAAATCTTATAGTGTGTATGGCCCATAAGAATAAGAGGGAGATGAAGCCTCCATCAATCTACATGTAATATCCCACCCCAATTGTGTTTAGCCGGTTAGTGGAAATGGAGGAGGGAGGAAGTGGGCTTTCATTTACCACTGTGTATACGCCCACATGTGTGACTCTTTAGTCACATGGGCTGCTCAGATGGGATAGGGAGGAAATGTTCAGCATAGAAACACACTGAAGCCTGAGCATGTGCAGAGTTGCCACCACAGCTGTAAAATCCCTAACTGCATTTGAGATATGAACAGAAGGGGAGGTGGAGAGCAGCAGGTTCAAACAGGTGTTTTTTGCAGAATACAGAAAATGAATGTAAAAGTGAAGTAGTATGAACAGCAGTAATACACCATTTATTATTAGTTTTTTTTTATGATGGGGGTTTAGTGACACTTTAAAGTCTCAACATTGAGGTCTGAGATGAGGGAAGCATGCTGCAGCACCAAGCTAAAACCCAAATACTGGTTCAAGCTCAACTCCAGAAGCCATTATCAGTGGGCTGTATTCCTTATTTGTTTAAAAGGATTTAAATGAAATTTGTAAGCTCCTAATGCTTATGCAAAAGGAGGAGATACCTTAAAGTAGTTGTGATGTCATTACCTGTGCATAGAAGATGTGGGGGGGGGGGGGCTTCTGCTGCATCCTAGTGATGTGTGCCTGCTAAGAAACTACATCCCCCATGATTTCCACCTCTGTGAAGCACATATGTGTACCAGCATACAACTCTGGATGCAGACTATCCGCAGCTAGGGTTGTACACCCATACACATTTGTGTGCTTATGTAATTACTTGAGTATATACTCTTAGAGCCACGAACAGCCATTGGCTTCTAAAGATGGCTGTACTCAGCACCTGTGGGCTCCCTGCTGTGGAAACATGTCGGAATTTAGCTTCTGTGGTCAGGTGCATGAGCTCTAATATGAGTTTTTTTGGGGTGGGTTTACTCCGGTAAATACTACAGGCAGCAGGTCTTGATAAACTACAGGGGGACAGACACCCGACTAGCCGCCTTGCGTTGGGAGAGTAAGCCGTAGTGATGGAGCAAGCCGTAGTGATGGGACATTTGAACAGAAAGTTTCTACACAAAAGCAGAATGCAGGGCAATTTATAAATGGATTGTTAGCTGATGGAAAAATGAGCAACATTGAGGTAGGCATGTCCGATGCTTCCACTCACAAATTGTTCTGCCTGGAGTTTCGCTTTAAGGGCTCCTTTATACTTGTGGTCCAGGTGTGGTAGCTGTAGGTGATGGACCCCAGTTGTACCTCCCATGCACATTCATCTTATAATAACACCAAGGCTTGATGAAATTGTACCCACACTGCAGCAGAAAGTATATCCCCTGTCATGTTTGGTAGACAGTACTGCCGCCACACATGGGGCCTTCAAGTGAAAAGAGCCGCACCGCAAACCACTAGCCAAACACTAGGCTTACGGTGCGGGTCTCCCATTCATAAGCCCTGTTCAGGAGTCAAAAAGGAGTCCAGGAGGCAGCAGTACAACTCCTGTGCTGCTCTCTGAAAATTAATCTTGCACAGATCGCTTTTTGAAGACTGCTGTAGGTGTAAACAAGCCCTACGAGCCCTGACATAAAAATCTAACTGACAAATCATCTGAATTGTTGGATTCTTCTGTTCCTAAACTGTGGAATATCACATTACTTCTTTTCTTTTTAGGTCAGCTGCAGATCCACGCATATTGTGAGAACCCAGACATTGTGATGTGCGGAAATAAATGTGATCTGGAAGATCAGAGAGCTGTAAAGGAAGAGGAGGCCAAAGAGTTTGCAGAGAAATATGGGTGAGCAGTTCCCTCCTTCTATGGTTACAGCCAGTGCTTTAAAGCGGAGTTCCAGCCTAACCGCACACTCACCTGTCCCACGGTCCAGCGATGCGCCGTCTTCTCCCTCTCTGCTCCGCGGCGCCGGCATCACTGATGTGGGCACCCGGCTGTGACAGTTTGCGGCTTCACAGCCAGGTACACACTGGTGGTTAGGACTATTTAAAGCGGAAGTTCCACTTTTGGGTGGAACTCCGCTTTAAGTGGGCTGGTATGCATTGGTACTCAGTACCGCCACTTCCAAATATGGCTCTTGAGCATAGCACCGCCTCTCCGTGCGCCTTAGCGTACCAGTACGCTCATTTTGGACATCTGCGCCCTCAATTGCCCCCCCCCCCCAAAAATATTTTCCACTCCAGACCAGTCACCACCAGTGAGTCCCCCTGCTCCGGAGTCCCAGCCCAGGCCAGGGGGGGTGCTCTGTGGGGACCCTGATGTGGGGTGGGGATGGCGACAAAATTTATAGGCTATAATAGAGTACCGGCACTTCTTTTGGGCAACTTAAAGCACTGGTTACAGCTGATAGCTCAACTGTACACACTGACTCATCTGACTAGACCTCAGGATACAATAAACACTAAACAGTATATACTTTCTATGAATGATTCTTTAAGCTGATTTTTATTTTAAAGGATTGTAAAGGCACAATGTTTTTTAGCTTCATGCTTTCTATGTATGAAGGTAAAAACCTGTGTGCAGCAGCTCAACCAATACTTAACTGAGCCCTCCTCGATCCAGCGATGTCCACAAGAGCCTTGCCTCTCCAGGGAGATGGAGGGGGTAGGGTTGAGCCACAGATCTGTGTGTGAATGGACACAGCGCCGTGGGTCAGGAGTGTGCCTGTATGGGTGCTCCCACAGCAAGCTGCTTGCTGTGGGGGCACTCAAAAGGAGGGAGGGGCCAAAAGCACTGGCAGAGGACCTGAGAAGAGGAGGATCCGGTCGCTCTGTGCAAAACCATTGCACAGAGCAGGTAAGTATAACATGTTTATTATTTTATTAAAAAACAAGGCTTTAATATCACTTTAAGTGCTTTGTAAGACCTTGATACTAAATGACAGCACTGCATGTGTTGGCACAGGTGGAAAAGAGGATACAATTGGGCTGGTTTACTAAAGGCAAATAGACTGTTAAATTTGCTAGGAAATTTTCTCTGTGCTTAGTGAATGAGGTGAAGCTCTGCTGACCATCATCCAATCATGTACAAGCAAGAATACTGCCCTTTTTTTGTTTTCCTTGTACATGATTTTGGGTTTTCTTTGCAAAGTGAATTTTTACCTCTTTCTTTCCAATGTAGCACCCTCCTATATAGGTGCTAGGAAAAAGCATTATAGGCTCCATCTGCTTATCAGGGGAGCCTGATCTGTTAGTCATGCCTTTTGCATATGTCCAGGTGTGAGTCACTTGGTCTGAGGGAGTGTCCCCACTGTATCCAATATTGGAGCCTGTTGGACAGTGGAGGAAACCTGGCAAGTGGCAAACAGGCTTTCTCTATCGCTCATTGACAGACGTAGTCCTCGGTGATACAGCACCTTCGGGTTATGTTGCCTCCACAGGAGTAGGACTAGACAGGAAATAAAATGCTCTGGCCACACCCTAGGGGCAGTCCCCGAGGGTATATCCTCTCTCTCTCTGCCACAGCAAATCAGTTTTTTTCTGTCTAGTTAGGAGTAAGGACCTAGATACCTTGCTGGGATCTTCGGTCCTGGCAGGATTTTTTTCTTAGAAAAGATTTTTTTAGACCGCTTTTTTTCTCCAGTGTTCCTGTGAGATTTTCAAGCAAGAAAGCTGAACTGGGCGACGGGCGGGATGTTGAGATCCAGTGGTCACCCCAGTTCAGCCTACGAGCGCGTGCAGGCCATAGCTCCGCGCTGGGTCAGCCGCGACATAGTCCCACTTGAGGGGACTGACCCTGCGAGTTAAGCGTCTCGCTGAAACGCCAAGGACCATGAGTCACGGCGTCCGTATTGGTCGACAGCCCTCCAACTTCGGTGGAGAGGGGTACTGTCAGGAGTTGGCGCCCGCCTGGTTCCGGTATGGTGAGTAGTATGTTCCCCTTTTCCCCCTGACGGGTCTTGTGGTGAACACGGGCCCCTCTCTGTAATGGTAAGGATGGGTTCCCCTCTATCCTATAACATAGCACAGATCCCCCTATATTGAGTGTGATTTGTGTGTACAAAAAGCCAGCAGGCTTGGTTTGGGAGCTGACAATCTAATTACAAAGTATGTTTAAATGATTGTAATATGTGGCAGCACTGGAATCTTACTGTGTTACTAGAAGTATCCTACCTGTCAGAAGCCACAGGACAGGTATGCGGCTTGCCAGGTCATTCCTCTAGCTGAAGCAGGTCTCCCGACGGCCATGCGGTTCCGCCAGGGTTCGGTACCGCCGGTCAAGCTGATCTCCATGAGAGAGAGATTTTGCGATGCCTAGTTACTCTGCAGGACGCCGCTATGCTGTATCAGACCGCCGTAGATCGCACAAGGCCGCCATTTTGGCGTAGCCTCGTGTCTGCAGCATGGGGGCGGCCATGTTTGAGGTGACTCAAACACCTCGTGGAGCTAGGGGAGGCGCCGGAAGGCGTGCAGAGGGGCGGAGCCGCCTCCTTTCTTCCCGGGCAGCCAGCCAAAAGACTTCCTGTTTGTGAAGACAGCGCTGTAACCTGTTGCAGTGAACTCTGAGCATCAAGTGGTGAGCCTGGGGGTCTATCTCTCTCTCTCTCTCTCGATCGATAGGGATCCCTAGCAGGTAACACTGAGGGGCTTTTGTGGCGCTGGAGGTCTGAAAAAAAAAAAAAAAAAAAAAGGTTTTTTATTTAAGTTTGGATTGAATTTTCCGGGTAGTTACTGGAATAATCATGGACCCTGCCACACAAGTACCCCCACCTGTTTCCCTCGAGGGGGCCACGGGACCCGCCGGTGCACAGAGTATGGATGCATTTACAGCAGTTTTGGAGTCTATGGTGGCTCGGGTGGAGGCGGCCTGTCAGGGACGGGGGTCAAGAAAGCGACCCCCGCCTACCCCTATATTATCTGACACCTCTGACTCAGATTCAGAGATGGTCACTGCAGCTGCAGGTCCCTCTGCAAGGGCTGTTATCTCAGGTAAAGCTCCCTCAGACAGTGAGGAGGACGTTCATTCTTCCGCCATAATTCAGGAAGAAGCATTGGTGGACGCACTAGTTGTGGCGGTGCGGGAAACCTTAAGACTTGAGGTTTTACCGGCAGAGGCAACTGAAACAGAGATTCCCTTTGGTACTAACAAGTCCATCAAAACGGTGAAGGTTTTTCCTGTACCCAAGTGTTTTGGTAATAAAATTAAAGGAGAATGGGAGCATTCGAAGCGTACCTTTACTATTTCCAAGCGTATTGCTAGACGCTATCCGTTTGAGGAATCCCTCATTAAGAAATGGACAGTACCACCAGTGGTGGATCCACCTATTTCCAGGCTGAATAAAGCCACGGTTATCCCAGTGGAGGACACTTCGTCCTTTAAGGATCCGGTGGATCGAAAGATGGCATCTTCTCCCTGATAGGGTCAGCATTTAGACCAGTAATTCTTATTGGTCTAGTTTCCCAGACACTAACGGAATGGGCGAGATTGGTACGCCAAGACCTAAGGGGAAAAGATATCCCCCAGGGAACATCTGATTTGATGGAACAGATTATACAAGGGCTACAGTTTGTCTGTGACGCAGCCTTGGATGCTACCCCCCTATTAGGGCATGCATCTATGT